>NC_057951.1:11714828-11944828 GCF_018555375.3 Anguilla rostrata | reverse complement strand
ACACCAGCCTGTCTGTGGGGTACCAGTGCGGCCAGGTGTCCCGGGCCTGCTGTGAGGACGGGTCCTCTGACACCCCTAAAGACACCCAAGCACCCGGCCCTGGTAAGAAAGCCATGCAGACACACACAAACACACACACACACAACGACACAGACACACAGACAGAGGCATACACAGTACACACCATCACACAAGACACGCACACAACCACACACAGACACAGCTACAACACACCCGACAGAACAGAAACAAACCAGACATAACTCAATCGCCCAGAGTCGACACTGACGAGCGTTCCTGCCACAGGATGACGAAATAGCACGCAGTACAGAATATAGGGCCCACAACATCACCACAACCACACACACACACGCACACAGACACACACACACACAACGACACAGACACACAGACAGAGGCATACACACAGTCAGCCACACACATACACGCACACAGACACACGCACACACACGCACACACACAGTGGCCACAGTGTCCGTAAGTGTTTGTGGTGTTCTTGAAGTCAGACACCGTGCGGACTCTTTAGCCAATCAGTGTAATGAGTTCATAACCGCTGAACATAACTCCTGAATCGCTCCAGAGGTCTGATGCCCCTGGTCTAGACGCTGTGTCCCTGCCATCTAGTGGTTATGAGCTGAAATTAGCACTGCAGTTACAGTAATGGAGTAGGGCCTCCGACAACATGCATTTGGGCTGCCAGGTTTATTTATTACGTCATAATAAACCAGTTTATGTCAAGGATGATTTTCTGCATTAATTTGAACTGACTGCGTATGTCAGTGCTGATAAGTTGATGGTAATTTAAAAAGAGATTTTAAGCAGTGCAGGAGCAGAGATGGTTGGAGTTACGGAGATGAGATATTTTTTTAACGGTAGTAACAGGATTTTGTCCATACGACCCCTCCCACAGGGAAAGTCTCTCCCGGGGAGACCGATGACCCCCTCCTGACTGATGTGTGCAAAGGTAAGGGTGTTGCCCCATCATCACGGGGGCTTTATTTTTTCATTCAATTCAGGCACTTAGCAGGTCTTGCTTTATAAAGTGGGTTTTTGGTCACTTGACCTGCCCTCACCAAGAAAGACAGATGTTTAGATAAACCACGTTCATTCACCTGTATTAAGCAGTTTTTCAAAACACAGTTTTGAAACATTTTCTCGAGGATTTTTGAATTTACTTGACTATTTGAAACAATGTAAACAACATTATTTTTCTCAGCACCGTTTTTACAGTAGATGTGTGATGAGGTGGAACAAGCAGTATCTTGAAAAGGGCGTGTTTGTACTGCTGACCAAGAGTCCTGGTTTGGTCTCTCTCTGTCTGTCTGTCTGTCTCTCTACACAGGGGCTGGGAACTGCGCCCAGCGTTGCCAGGGCAACGGCACCTGCAGCTGCTTCGAAGGGTACAAACTGAAACCGGACAAGCGCAGCTGTGAAGGTGGGCGTGCGGGGCGACACTTCACTGCGCAGTTATTCTCACGTGTGCAGTAGGGTTGCGTGAGACCCCCAGCCGTCAGGCTCACTAACTTACCCTATTATGAGTGAGAACCGGATGTCGCTGTAAAAAAAAGTCCCACTATATTCCAGGCGTGCGCTTTACTAATTTACCAGTGTGCAGCTACTGCTCTTTGTTCGACAGCGTGTGTAGAAGTGAAAATTCAAACCAGCTCAGCCAGTGAGCCATGAGATAATGTTTCTGTAAAACACTGTGTGTCACACAAACTTTAACTTCCTTTCCAGTAGTACAGAGAGAGAGAGACAGTCTCGGGTGGAGCCAAACCGCTGCAGACACTGTTTGGAGATGTTATCTCTCGCTGTGAATTGTGTGTGCATGTGTCTGAGTTGTGATGTGGTCGTGTGAAGAGAGGGGGGGACAGCCCCATTGTCTGTGAGGTGCAATGAGTCGTGATTGGCGTGTGTGCAGAAAGTGACAGCTCTCTCCTCTGGGCTGTGGTTGGCTGTTGACTTCTCGCGTCCCCTCCCAGATATTAACGAGTGCCTGGTGGGGTCCCATCGCTGCCGCATGGGTGAGCGCTGCATCAACACGGTCGGGTCGTTCCGCTGTCAGCGTGAGGTCAGTTGTGGAACGGGCTATGAGCTGACCGACAACAACAACTGCAAAGGTGAGCCACGGTGCCCCCTGGTGTGCGGGCGTGGAATTGCTCACATTCTGGTTTTCAGTTTGTTTTTGTGAGTAGCTGTGCAACATTTACATGTAAGCAATTAGCATATTCTCTCATCCAGAGTGACAATTGGCTGCTTGTATATTATGTGTACAAGTAGCAAATTGGTTTGAGGATGCAGTGTTATATGTTGCACAGGTTGGCCTAGTAATCCCATCATACATACTCATTGTTCAGTGTCAGCTGAGCCAAGATACACTGCATAACAGGGATCAACAACTCACGGTCCTCAAGGGCCAACAGCTGCTGGTTTTCCACCCACCCTTTGCCTGGGAGTCAGGTGTGAAGACAGTCTGGCCAGTCAGTAGCACTAGTCACCCGGGAGAAACGAAAGCCAGGGCTGGATTTGGATCTGAGGGCCAGAGTTGGTGATCCCTGCTGTATAAGGAAACCTTGCCCCCGCTTAGACATCGACGAGTGCCAGATCGGGAGCCACAACTGCGCGGCGCAGCTCGAGTGCCAGAACACGCTGGGGTCGTTTCGCTGCCGGCCGCGCTCCACCTGTGGCAGCGGCTTCGTCCAGGACGCCATGGGCAGCTGCATCGGTGAGTGGCGGCCATCTTGAGCTGGAGCTCCTTTCCCTTTAGCCGTTTATCGCTGGCAGCTCCAGCTAGCATGGAGCGTTCTCACAATGCTGCCCGAATGTAGTGGCGATGCCCTGCTGTAAAATTCCAGCTACAAGCATTAGGTGGACTCTGGCTGGTGCCAGCTCCTGCTCCTGCTGGATACCATCTGGAATTTGGTGTGACGGCGTGTTCGTACCAAGCTGGCCCACCAGCTGGACATGGTCTTGCCAGCACGGTTGCTACCTCAACCATCTTGTTGCCAGCTTTACCATCATCCAAACCAGCTGGACCTGCTTAGAAACCAGGCTGGAACCAAGCTGGAATTTCCACTGGGGTGTCATGTCATGGACAGAACATTCCTGTAACGCTGTGGGAACAATTTTGCATTTGAGGTGACGCTCCTCCTCGTCTGGCCTCTGATGCAGATATCAACGAGTGCCTGAGCCAGACCGGTCCCTGCAAGCCGGGCGAGAGCTGCATCAACACCGTGGGCTCCTACACCTGCCAGAGGAACTCCCCCAGCTGCGGCCGGGGCTACCACCTCAACGAGGCCGGCACCCGCTGCGTGGGTGAGGCTCCCCTTCCTGTGTGTGGAGCGGCACAGGCTGTATGTAGAGTGGCACAGACTGTTTGAGTGACAGAAACTGTGTAGAACTGTATAGACTGTTAGTAGAGTGATACAGACTGTTTGAGTGTGGCACAGACAGTGTGTAGAATTGCTCATACTGTGTGTAGAGCAGTGTAGACTGTTTGTAGAGTGGCACAGACTGTGTGTAGGGTGATCCAGACTGTTTGTAGAGCGGCAGATTGTGTGTAGAGCAGAACTGACTGTTTGTAGAGCTGTCCCCTCTCTGTGTGACCCGTCACCCGATCACGCGCGTGAGCCGAATTTCGCTTGCAGCCGGACCAGCGGGAGGCGCGCGTGGCTGGCGCTGAGCGGGTGTGGTGGTTTCTTTCCGCAGACATAGACGAGTGCAAGGGGCCCGGCGGGCCCTGCGAGGGACACGGCTGCATTAACCTGGTCGGGTCCTTCCGCTGCGAGTGCAGGACCGGCTACAGCTTCAACACCATGAGCCGGGTCTGCGAAGGTGCGATCACCAACATATGATCAAGCAGCCTGTTTGGAAACGGCACTCATGTGATTAGCATAAGTAAACAGCCATGGACATGAACGCCGAAATGTTCGTGGAAACATTCTTACACACAGTTTACGATCAAATATGATCATATGGATGTTCCGTGAATGAATACTAATATGAACCTTTTTTAAAAAATTTTTATATTTTCTTTTTCTGCTGTCTGGTCTGACTTATAGATATCAACGAGTGCAGGCATTATCCAGGACGCCTCTGTGCACACAATTGTGACAACGTCCTGGGGTCCTACAAGTGCAGCTGTATGCCGGGCTTCACACTTTCCCTGGATGGCAGGAACTGCGACGGTAAGCAGCTTCACCCCTCGCCTCACACAGACACAGTTCACCTGTGTGTTTCTTCTGATCTGGTCAGGTGACCTGAGCTCTTGTATTAATGGCGCTGCCTTAAGGGACTGTATTTTAATTTAGCTCACAATATTGTCAAAGACGTCCTGATCTCAAGTGTAAGACAAAGGTGGTAAAATATCTGAAGTTCATGCAGGCTATATACTGTATATGTTATATGCTGTGATATTTATTAAATGGCTTATTTATATTGTGCACTATTAGTTCTGATGACCATTTATTGGATTTCACAAAAGAAGACAGAGGTAGCCAGGTGCTATGAACATATCACTTGGCTATTTGTTCATATATGGTCTTATTGAACAAGCAAAACCTATCCTGATGTTTTTACGAATTTTGAAATTCCGCGAGGGCAGATATTTTTGGTCCCAAAATGAGGAAATGTGCAGGAAAAAGGGGAAGTCTGGTCAGCCCGCTATTACAGGAACAATTAGTGATCAGCATCTAGCGCTCTCTACTTAATCTACTCCCGCCATCCCGGCTGTTAGCTGGAGTGCGCGGCGATGTAGTGTAGATTTGAACATGAGTGTGAGGAGTATTAACTGAACTTAACTGCCGCTCTGCGCAGATCTGAACGAGTGCGAGAGCAGCCCCTGCAGCCAGGAGTGCGCCAACGTGTACGGCTCCTACCAGTGCTACTGTCGCCGTGGATACCAGCTCAGCGACACGGACGGCAACACCTGCGAAGGTAAGGGTCAGGTATTTGCAGTAGTGGTGATGTGGTCTGGAGCTAGCTTTGGGTTGGAGTGGATAGAGAGGGATGCAGTTCCACGTGGGATTTATTCAGTTTCCATCTACATAGATAGCCAGCTTATACAAGACTTCAGGTTACATTATATTGCATTATGGGTATTTACCAGACCCTCATATTCAAACCAACTTACACAGCCGACACAGGTTTTATATAGTATCCATTTAGACATCTGAAGCAATGCAGGTCAAGTACCTTGCTCAAGGGTACAGCAGTAGGATGCTACCTGGGAATCGAGCCTGCAACCTTCAGGTTACAAGGGCAGCTCCTTAACCATTATATGACGCTGCCGCCATGTATAATTTGCCTTTGACAAGAGAGGGCATGTAAAAATCAAATGAAATGTACCTATAATTCTCATATCAGGTGTATCAGATTTCATAGTGTACCACTGTGTAACACAATCCTGCTTCCGATCCACTCCTAGTTCCCCTGTGTTCGTGCCCCTTTTTTCAATTATTATTATTTTTTACCTCCACAGATATCGATGAGTGTGCTCTACCCACCGGCGGCCATATCTGCTCCTACCGCTGTCACAACTCCCCAGGGAGCTTCCACTGCACCTGCCCGACCCCGGGGTACACCCTGGCCCCCAACGGGCGCAGCTGCCAGGGTGAGGCCGTCATGCACCCACCTCTCTCCCCCTCCCCGCATGGCAGGATTCAGAAATGCCATCCATTCCACTGGGCTGATGCCCACACCTCTGTGGGCATTTCTGTCCTACAAGAATGTTGTTACTTTCTTGTCTCATTAAAACTTAATTCCCACCATCTACCCAGTCTATTTCTAACACTACAAAAAAGTCTAACAACGTCTAACCGTGTCTTGTAATGAGACTTTTTTAAGTCTGAAGATTTTTTTTTTCTCTTAAGTAGATAATATTAGCTTGTTTTAAGCCTTTTGCTTGACAAGAGAAATTGTCTTAATGCATTGGGAAATCTTTAGAAGTGAAACTCTCCCCCCTCTTTGTATTAAACTAAAATGCTTGTTAAGATTTTGCAGTGAATTCATAAGGATATTGCCATTTCAGGAATATAACACCGTTCACTCCTGTGTGACTGACCAGCCCTTTTGTCCCCGGTCTCCAGATGTAGACGAGTGTGTGACAGGAGTGCACACCTGCCTGGAGACGGAAAGCTGCTTCAATGTCCAGGGGGGCTTTCGCTGCCTGTCCTTCGAATGCCCCCCCAACTACCGCCGTGCGGACGAAACGTGAGTACCTGGTGGGGGACGGAGAGGGGGGGATTCAGACTTCACTCTTAATCACCTGAAACACACCCCCAGAGATGTCCAACCAAACAGCTGCAGTTACATCCTCATCCTCAAGGATGTCCTAACAGCTACAGTTATAATATAAGAACTGTCCCTTTAACATTAATTTTAATGTGTGTGTGTGTGTGTGTGTGTGTGTGGGGGTGGGGGGGGGGGGCCTTCTAGTTTGTTGAGTACATGCTGTTCGTAGGAAGGAAGGAAATCAGTTTTTTTCACACAAGACTCCTCCTCCCCCTGGAATTTTCTGTGGTCAGTCATTCATTCAGTTCCATGGTTTCAGAGCCACTTGGGGTCAGAGGTCACAGGGCGTGTTCAGTTGGTTCATAAGAACACAAATCCTCAAAGGCTTTTTAATGGTAGATGGTGAATCACAATAATGTCTCGTGTCAGGCTGATGGTGCCAAGTGGTCAGTGTGAGGTGCCCTGACTCTATTTGATGATGATGATGATGATGATGATGATGATGATGGTGGTGGTGGTGGTGGTGGCAGTTGTGCAAATGGCAGTTAGTTGGTCTGTGCGGCCCTGTCAGCAGGAGGGAGACGTTGCCGTGCCTACAGCAAGAGTGTGCTCATCATCCAGTGTATTGTTGTAGCTCTGTCCCAGGTGCTTGGGTTTGCTGAAGGTAAACCTTCCAGAGCCTCCACACTGCTTGAGAATCTTTTTAATCCTGTGAGCGCAGATTTACACTGTGCACCCCCCGCCCCCCTGCCCCTCGCCCCACACTGCCCCACACCGCCCCACACTGCACCCACCCCCAGCAATGTTATGCATGTGGACTGATGATGCAAATGCCTTGCTGTAGAGCATGCCAGAATTAAAGGAATGAACAGTTCTTGAGAAAAGCAGCACTGTCCCGTGCTACATTCATGGGTTTCACGCGACGTCACACTGCAGCTGTCTTGAGCGAGGTCTTAATGTGGGAACCTCGAAATGAGTCAACAGTGCGGCCCCCTTGGCCATTTTTGGACAAGAAAACAACATTTTGGGTAGAAACTTTTTGGAAATTTTGAAATTTTTTTTTTTTTAGAAAAAAGGTATTTTTTTTCCTGGGTATTTAAATGTGACATACCTGTGTATGCGTATTGTATGTGTTACGCTTGAACAGTGACGTGTGTGAAACCGATGAATGCCTCATTAATTATGGCTGATCCTCCACCGCCCAGTAGATGACAGTGTGATGCTGGCCTGGCAGAAGAAGCACACAGAGCAATTTCTCACGTTCACTGCCCTCTCCACCCCCCGCATGTTGTGCGCCGCACAGAACGTAACTCTTGTCTTCTCTCTTCTCTGTTTGTTCTTCTGTTCGTCCGTGCGTCCCGTCCCGTCTCTCTCTCCGTTCCCCCTCTCACCGTTTCTCTTGCAGTCGTTGCGAACGCTTTCCTTGCAATCAGACTAGCGAGTGCCTGGCCTTGCCTCTGAGAATAACCCACTACTACCTCACGTTCCCCACCAATGTCCCCGTGCCCGCCAACGTCTTCCGCATGGGCCCCTCCAACTCCGTCCCCGGCGACGTCGTCCAGCTGGCCATCGTCGGCGGCGACGAGGACGGCTTCTTCGGCACGCAGAAGCTGAGCTCCGGCGGCCTGGTGGTGCTGCAGAAGCCCGTCGCCGAGCCCCGCGACTTCCTGCTGTCCGCCGAGCTGAAGCTGCAGCGCTACGGGACCGTCAGCTCCTACCTGGCCAAAATCCACGTCTTCGTCACCCATGACCAGTCCCGTCTCCCCCACAGCCTCTCCCCGCTCTGAAGATCCGTTTAGCTGTGCCATTCCCCCCCCCCACACAGCCCCCCCCTTTTTTATGAGTTTAATTGGTCTTTTCCATGTTGTATACTAGTCCTTGAACAGGTCGCATGTGTTTTATAATCATATAGGCCACTAGATGGTGCCATAGGACCGTGTAAGACATTGCGATCACATGACCTGCAGTACCCCCAATATTTTATAAGCCTTTTGAATTGAATGTGTAAGGCTGTAGCATATATATGTATATATATACATGCATACATATATAATAGGGCTATATATATTGTCATCTTTAATTGTATTTTTTTCTATTAAAACTAAAACTAGACTCTACACATATGCAAATCAGTTTACTCACATTTCATGAATTCTTTTGCCATTTCACCTGAAACTCATATTTTTTTGTGATCTGACACTATGAACAATATGCATTTGTTTTTTGCTAACTGTCCTTTTAAAAATTAATGAGCAAATTAATTGAGTCGAGGGTTGATTTGGAGGCCGGGGTGACTCTAGGTCATGACGCTGGAAGGCTCCGGAAGTTTCTATTCATATTCAGTCCTCAGCACTCCAGTGCCTTGTGTGGCCAGGAGTCCTGTGAGGTGGTGCAGAGTTGGCATTAAGTGTTGCCCAGGGCAGGGAGACCGTTGGGTTTTTCCTGTACCAGCTGTGCATCTTCTTGTCCAACGGCTGTGCAGCTCAGCTGGCGGCTTCAGGGTTAACAGAAACGGTGGCCTGCTGTGTGCGTTTGGGTTAGTTGTGCATCTCGTTGGGGCGGGGGTGCTCCCAGACTGAGGCACAATATTTCAGCTAAGGTGACAAACCAACAATTATTGCCGGGCATTCCAAATAGGGTAGAAAATAATTACGGAGATATAAAATCGGTAAAAGACCTGAAGGGGCCAAATATGGATGCAGTTAAAAATATAGAACATTTTAAAATATATTCATTGTGTTATGACGCTCCTCCTTTCAGTTAATTACTCAAACCAGGACAGCAGCGTAGAGCTATAGCTACCTATCGCTGCCAGTCACTGTTGGGCTGAGTATCCGAGATCCCATCCTCTGAAAAGCAGTTACCTCACTGCTCACAGTGTTCTTTATTGCTCTTTTTCATGCTGTTCCATGCCTTGTTTTGCATGGATTTGTGCCAATGCCCTGGGTTTGGTACCCTGGTGTGAAATGGCTGTTTTTATAGAGCCCAGAGGGGTGCTATGATGTCAGTGAGGTGGAAGAGGTGAGGTGAGGTGTTTCTTTTTCTAAATCGCTGGCAGTCACTGTAAAGGGAAGCAGGTAATCGATAAATTCCTGACAGTATAGCTGAGTTTCGCTGTTGCTGCTACTGTAAAACGTTTCTGACAGTCCTGTCGTTCCGGAGTAGATCGCACGTGCTGCATTACCCAATGAGCACATGGAAGCCAATCAGGTGCTCTTCTCCTGGCTGTACGGTCAGCTTTTTAGCTTGATTAGTTCTGTGTCCTGTGTGGCATCATACTTAATATGATCCGACAATATTATAAATGTATGATTGTCATTTTTGTCTTTTTGAAATGGATGAATTAATTGGATGAGAAATACTGTATGTGGCATTGCAGGGTGCAGAATGATGTGTCAAACTTGTATTATTCCTATCTTTGTTTTTTTGTTGTTTTTTTATTGTGCTCATTCAACACTGGGAGGCACTTGCCACCTTCACGCAGGGGTCTGCACTGCATGGGTGCCATTGGCTCCCTGTAGACATTACAGGGCCGAACTGGGCTGGCGGTGAATGAAGCAGAGGGGTCTCTGTGTGAGAGACTGCGGGGCTGCAGTCCAGCCAATAGCAGTCTCTGAAAGACCACGCGAGGATACGCTAAAATTGCCCGAGGCGCTGTTAAGTCGCCCCTCTCCTCTCCTCTCCTCTCCTCTCCGGCTGCGGCTTTTTAATAATTGTGAATTCAGGACTGTCGCCCCCCCCCCCTCGCCCCCGCCTCGGGGCCCAGCCGAACCACCAGAAGAATACGGATGCACTTCTTGGGGTTGGGGGATGTGGGGATCTCTCGAAATAAAAACACGGTGTTCTTTTTTTTTTTTACCTTCTGACATTGAGTTATGAGGAAATGGGTTCTGGCCGGTGGTCCTGACTGTTTGCGGCCGGGGCTACATCGCCGCTCGGAAAATGAATGATGTCCCCTCAGTGTTTGTGTTGGGGCGTTATCAATGTGCAGACCATAAATAATAATAATAAAAAAATACGTAGTGGACTGGAAGACGTGTATCCAGCGATCTGTTTTTCTTTGCGGTCTGGTATTTGGTTGGGTCCAGGAGGGCCAACGTGAGCCCCTTTCGAACGGAGATGGAGGAGGGGTGGAGTACGATAGGTCTGTACTAAAGAAACTCTGGGGTAATTAGACGTCCGCTTGCTGCCCCGCCTTTCATGTATGTGTCCTCACGAGTAGCCGTCCGCGCCCCGCCCGCTATTTCCTCGTAAATTCAAGCCGCTCGTCTTGTGCCGTCTGACTCTCTGGAGCTGGATCTCTGTGCTGCGCAAAAAGTCGCGGTCTTAGGGACTAGAGGAACATTTTGCGGCTTTTGGCCCTGACCAAAGTAAAATTTGGACCGACCCAGTAATTGCTAATTACAAAGCCCCTACCCAGCAGTGGCTTGACGTGAAGTCAGGGGCGCCCCTCTCCAGGAAAGCACTCTGAAAGCGGAACGCAGCCTCGAAGACGCAGAGAAAGATTGCCGGTAAAATACAACACTGCAGCCAGAAGCTGTGTCATGACTTAATTCTGATAAGATAGATGTTTGCTTGTGGTCGATTGGTCAGGGGTCCATTGTTCACATTGTTCTGCAAAGCAGTTTTCACCAATTTTTGCCCCTGGTTCACACAGAACATCTGGCCTGTTTTGTTTGAGGTTGAGGCTACCAGTTCTTCCCTCAAACCCCCCCCCCCCTCCCAAATTCACCTCCCCTGTCCCCCAGCTCTGACCACCAGCTCACCCAAACATCACTCCCTGCCCACAATGCAGTTGCTCCTGACAACACTGAAGGAAAGCCGCCAGGCTGTAATCATCTCTTTTTGGAGGATTCTTGGCCCAGCTTGTCGTTGGCCGGTCTCTCACAGACTGGGGATGGGCGCTTGCCCTTGCGTTTTGAAATAACCCCTGGGCCCAGTAATCACGAAAAACCTTCTCAGAGTAGGAGGGCTCATCTAGGATCTATTAAAAAAAAAAAAAAAAAACATTTTTAAATTTTATGTCATCATGGACAAGATTGAGATATGGACAAGGGACACCTGAGCCTAAATGAGCACTCCTACTGCAAGACGCTTTAGAAATATGGTCCCTGGTCGATAGATCAGATTGAGAGTTTCAGTTAGATGCCCGGCAAACACACAGTTAATAACACGGGTGGGGAAGACTCCTGTTTCTCCTGTGTGACACGCTGATTTGGTTATCAAATGAACAAAACCTTAAATAATCCAACGAGGACAGCTCTCTATCTATTCTCTGTTCACTTCTTTATTCCTTCTTAGGATTTAGAGACTTTCGTAATCCCCACACCTATAAATCCTGCCCTGGTGGATTATGGGATGTTAGTCTGGGACGGTCGACAAATCAAAAGTATTTTCTTGTCCGGACCGTAGATCAAATTTAGCGGTGCGGTGGTATTTCATTCTTCAGAATGAAAATATGAAAACCATGAATGGCATTCAGAAGCCCTGACAAAAATGCCCCGCAGTGTGTTTCTTGGCTGCGTGCACTTTTACTACTATTATTATTTTCTTTCCCCCCGATACATTGTTTCACTTGAAGCACAGCATCTAATTTGCCTGTCTTTATTCTCCCCAGATGCTATATTGCTGGTGAGCCCTTTCATTGTATTTTGCAGTGTTTACTGTTTGTTGTGCTGCGTGTGTTTCCTGCTATTCTCCCGTTGTGTGTTGTTATCCCGTTTGTTTGCTTTGCCTGCTCCAAAGTCGGCTCAGAAGTTAGAAACCCCCCTGTTTGCGTTTCCCCAGGAGGCCCAGGATCAGCCGGTCTGACACCGTCCGCTGCGTCAAGTCCTGCCTGCCCGCCAACGCCAGCTGCATCTCCGATCCCGTCCACTCCATCTCCCACACCGTCATCTCCCTGCCCACGTTCAGAGAGGAGAGCATCCTGGAAGGTGGGGCGTGCCAAAAAATATCAGCAGGCCCTGAACGTCTGGTTATCGATGGCCGCCGCTCTGATTATTCTTGTTGTAGTGTTCACATCCTTTTGCATCCATCCCAAACTAATACAGGTTGCAGGGAAATAAATATGCACATTTAACTTTATGATTTGTTTTTTTAAATATGCACATTTAATTCACTGGAAAGGGCTCAACTTGAGTTTGATTTGAATAGTTTGCACATTGAGACATTCAGAAGCTGCAGTTTAGTATGCATTTCATGTTCAGTACAGTCTCATGTTTTAACACAATGATTCTCTTGGTTTCCCGCAAAGCCGTCGCAAGTCTGTTCAGTATTTATAGGCCCTCAAGAGCGCCATTGTTTTTTAACCGAGTCGCCACCATGTCCTCCACTGCAAATCCTTCTCCGAAAAAGGGGTTTGTCAAATAAAATAGAATTCATGCCTCCTTTAATTTTATTGTTTTTTTTTCTTTCCTGCTCTAAATTGGCCGAGAGTCTGGCCAAGAAATTCAACCGCAAAAATACAAGGGCCCTAAATTATTATTATTTTTTTAAAAGTCTTGTTTCTTGTTGTGGTCTCCTAACAGAGATAGTGTTCCTGAGAGCCGTGCCTCCCTCCCAAGCCTTCTCCCGAGAGTCTGACATCATCTTCGACATTCAGGAGGGGAACGGCCTGGAGGCCTTCGACATCATCAAGCGGCACGAGCACGGCATGGTCGTGGGTGAGCGTCCGTTCGCCTGCGCCCCCGTGCCCGTCCCGTCTGGGTTCTTCCAGGTCTGGGTTAGTGGGGCGGCCTTTTTTTCGGCCGTGTTACAATAACGGGGGACCGTGAATCTCGATGGGGCGTCGTCCCGCCCCCACCACCCCGTGCCTCGCTCTCTGGGAATTGAATTTGGTCGCAGACAAAGAAGCGGTTTTCTGACCTAATTTCGGCATTAACGAAAAAACCTCCTCTTATTCGCAAACCAAAGGCATATGTCTGCGCTGTGTGAGAGCTCTGGTGGGGAGGAACGAACGGCATTTCGCTAAAAAAGATGAAGTCTCCCGCTTGGATGTTTTGTGTGAATTCAGTGCGTTTAGCATTTTTGGTGTTTGCTCCCCGGTGGCATTTGTGCATTTTCTAGCCTTGCATGCCATCTTCCCAGAATGCATTTGGCCTTTTGGGACCAAGGGGGATTTCATCCAGCTAATGTGCGGTGTGGTTTTCAGCTTTAAAGCCAACTTGCTGTGCCATTTTCTCAATGACCACTGTGTTGTTCTGTGTGTGTGTGTGTGTGTGTGTGTGTGCACATGTTTGTCTGTGTGTGTGTGTGTGTGTATGTGTGCGTCCACACACCAAGTTTGTGTGTGCCTGTCCTTTTGTTGACCAACGGTCTTTGGTGAAGGAGCTGAACGATTTTTTAATCTCTGGTGTTGCCTGAGTAGGAGTTTGATCAGGAGAAGGGCGTTTGGGGCTCGTCAGAGCTAGCACAGGGAACAGGAAGATGAAGAGAAGTGTGTCTGAATGAATATGTGCGTAAATAGCCTCATTTCAGTTTCTAATACACTTCTTTCAGTTCTCACTCTTTCCCCACTCCAGGGGGAAATGTTGATTGCGGGACCACACGCCGACTGTACGCTTGAGTTCCCCCCCCTCTCCCGCGAGGTTATTGTTTAATTCAACATAATGGCTTCCCATTGGCTGGCGCTGTGAGACCGCAGAGCAGGCTGGAGCCGGGCGATGTCAGTCAGCGGTGCTCCGAGAACGCCATCGGCCGGTCGGCGGACTGCCCCGTGCGGGACCCTAAACTCTCACCGCCTTCCAGACCGCCGCGGTGATGTCATGCGTCCCTCCGAAAAAAACAAAAAAACGAGCGTCTGCGTGCGCAGAAGTCGCCCCGGCCGACGCCATTCATGTGGCGGGCCGTATTGTTACATTACCGCATTACCGCCGGAGCCCTCTCTGTGTCTCCTCTTACATTAGAGCGGTTAGAGTCGCGCGGCCACATCAAAGGCGGCCGCTGCCTTTGTTGCGATGGAATGTCACATGAAAGGCGGCGTCTGATTGGATGCGGCTCTGGCACGGCAGCGCGCTTGGCTGAGAAGGCCGACGCCCCACATCAGGCCCTCGTTTCGGTGGCCCCACGGTCGGGGTGTACCCCGGTGCCCCAGCTGGCACACAGCTGTGAGGCTGCGTGGCATCGCCGGTGCCCACCGACAGCCCGAATCAGGATTTGCACCGCTGGCGATGGTGGCCGTCATCAGTGTGCTTAAATTAGGAACCCAAAACATTTTCCTCTGCTGTTTGACACCAATTAAATACATTTTTGGAACATTGTGAATTTCAAATGCACTGCGTTGTGCATTTTGGTCAGAGATTAACTACCTTAATCAATAGATACTGAAGGGAGGAAGGTCTCTTGGCCAAGCATATCATAGCAGAAATAGTTTAGCTGTCTTTAAGAAGCGGCAATGCAGAACAGCCTGTTACTGTTAGGCTTTTTTCCCCGCCAAACATCAGTCATAAAGGCATAGAGTTCAGAGAAGCTTCTGGGTGGCCAGGTGGGTATCTTATACTAATAATAATAATAATAATAACAACAATAATTCTTAGATACCCTCTCAATCCCTGGCCTCGACATAGTAGCACATGAACTCAAAGAAAACATTTCTCACATACCTGTAACTGAACACAGTGCTCATCAGATACATATTCGGAAAGACAAATAAGGGAGGTACGCATTACTCACAGACTGTCATCCGCCATTAAGGCGGAATTGACGGCACTTGTTTGTTCAGTTACGATAACAGATCTGATGTTTTTGGCACCTGTGATGACATATTTTACTCTTTTTTTTTTTTTTTGCTCCCGTTCTGAAAACAGCACAAGTTATTTCGGTGTAAGGTCCAGGCGGACGTAGTGTTTTTCCCCCCTGGAAAGTGACACATTGTGAACAGGGACAGCTCCCACCAACAGCGTTGTTTTAATTCACCCTCTCCCGAGAGATTGAGTACACTGAGGAACATTTTTATATTTTTTTCCCCTCATCTCCACCCAAACGATTCCCAGTTTAACTACGATGAGCTCATGTCCCCGTGCCACGAGTCCACAGAGTGTCCTGGCTGCCCCAGAGCTGACACTGACCCGCAAAGTCGAGATTTCACGGAACGGGAACTGCAGGAGGAAGAGGTCCCGCTGGCCAAAAAAAAAAAAAGGTGGGCGGGGAATTGAGTACCCCAAAAAGCCCTGGACCCAGCCTGACCCTGCAGGCTGCAGCTGGTCCTGGAACAGTGTGGACCCTGGTGTTCAAAGAGGAGACCGAGCTGAGAGAGGAGGGGGAGGGGGGGGGGGTAAAAAGAGCAGAGTTCCGCTGTTTGAGGCGCCCAGACGACAGTGTGCTCTTGCGGTCAGCGCCGGTCCCGTTCATGTTGGGACGGCTCTGTGATGTCATTTTGCGTTTGAGCGAAAAATCTGCGGAGTACACCGTGAGCTCTGTGTGCCGGAGGAATGCAGCCCCTCTGTGGTCCCGCCAAGTAGCGCCGGCCGCCCCCACCGCGGTCCCCTGGTGGAATTTGGGCCTTCGGTGCTAAGAGTCTGGTGGGTTTTCCAGAGCGTGGCAGGTGCAGAGGAACTTGGCTGCTACACCTGTGTTTGGCGGGTCCACCCACACTCCTCCACTCCAGCAATACCAAGCAGAGAAAAGTGTGTAGAAATAGACGCCGCAGAAGGGGCCTAGAGTTGAAGACGTGGAGGAGAGCGTATCGTGCCGTGACATCGTCAGACGCCGCAAGGCTCCAAACCCACAAGGAGTCTGCGCTTGTCAAAGGCGGGATTACCGGAGATAATCAAAACAGTGTAGTCCCCGCGCCCCGGCCAATGGCCTCCCCGGGTGGTCTGGCAGCCGACCGCCTCCATGGTCACGCGGACAGATAGCACACGCGTGACACGACAGGGCCGCCTTAACCCTTCCAGGTGTGACATCACAAGTGTGTGATTAGAATGTTCTTGACTGCACCGGACTGGTTGGTGGCGAGGTGGCAGTTTGTAGATAAAATTCAAACCTCAACAGATTTTTGTCTTCTGACAGCAGCAGAGAGATTCCTGAGCAAAACATAAATCCGGCAAAGCGTTTGCAAAGTTTGAAAACCAAGAAGTTGGTGACAGCGTGGTGGTTGAACCTAGTCCCAGTTAATAAAACTTGCTGATTTTTTTTGGCAGCCCAGTACGTTCAAGGTATTGACTTTCAACTGTTGTGCATCTCCAACAAAAAAATCCCAACTTTCACATTTAATTAAATAGCACCATCTTCTGAGGAGTTCAAGTCTTGATTCTTTGAAAGTGACCAAGATGTTCTTGTTCACTTGTGGTTGTCATAGTGCTTTGCAGTGGCAGTGCCCTTGTGCTGGGATCCCACTGGTCAGTGCAGCGACCTGTAATTGTGCATCATCGCTAATTGACCTTAAAATACCGAACCACGCAGCTACCCCGCAGTTGTGTGTTACTTGCGTCCCTATGGTGTGGTGGAGGGATGCTTTGAAAGGCTGGCCAGCTACACAAACAGGGGCTGATGGAAAAGAAGAGATGGGGTGCCCCAAACACACAAGAAAGTCATCCCCACCCTCCTCTTGCCCTCCCCCCTCGTAGTCCTCAGAGGTTAACATCACAGGGCTTTCTCACGGAGAGCTGGAACACCGCGGGCCTCGCTGGAAACCAGCGTAGGCCTTTATTGCGCTCAGCGCGCAGCGAGCAGCGGGCCAGCGTGTCATTATGCCATACTGTGGTGAGGCCAGTGTGTTCTTTTCATTTGTTTTGGTGTTAAACCCGTTCATTTTGGATTTTGTCATACAACGTCCTCCCGGGGCTAGCGAAAACCATAAAAACCCAGAAATTGCACTGTTTACTTGTAACCCTTCAATACTGCAGCCCGTTCCCTGGCCTCGGGGGGAATGACAAACGCTCGCTGGCGTTTTGTTTAGTTTCGCTTTTGCGGCGACGCGTTCGCCTGTAACGTGCACTTAGAGCTATTTTCTACTTACGGGCTGGCCTGGGGCGTGCGGGAGAGAGTGCGGGCTCTGCCTGTGAGTGTGTTTGATCCGGGGCGTGAGATAGTGAGGTCACCGTCCCCCCGATTCGGGATTCACGGAAAGGGAATGTGAGCGGAATTCTCACGCGGGGGGACGTCCGTGTTTGCCAGCCTGGCCCTGGTGGGGAAAAGGCGGGGCACTGCATGACCCAGACAGTGCATTATTCCAGGGTGTGTGTATTCCGGAGAACAGGGCCACTGATGCAGTATAATTCCACAGAAAGATTGGAATCTTTTGTGTTCTCTTGCCCGATCATCTGAACTAAGTTGGGAAAGGTGTCTCCGACCCCTGGACGGCTGCTCCAGGAGCTAATGGCTGCGGTCACGCCCTCCTCTTTCATCCTTAATCTGTATTTATGGGGGGCTTGTTTTTTGGGTTCTGGGATGAATTTACGCCCCGGGGCTTGTGATTCCCGTTTGCAGGACTGCGACAGTTTACGCATGTTGCAGAAAGCATTTGGGTCTTGGTGAAAAAGATTTTGACAAAACACAGCAGCTGCCCCTGAGAGCTGTATCGGAGGGGGAGCGCGAGTGTCTGGGGAGGGCGGGGCAGGTCAAATTCAGGCATATGCGAAAGAGTACATATTTATTTATTTATTTATTTCCGGTTATCATAGCCATTGGTGCTTAAAGTCCCGACCGGTACGTATTTGGATGTGTTTAATGGTAATGGACACTAGAGGGCTCTGCATGCAATACTGGAGGGAAGGTGCTTCATCTTCAGACCTTCACGCTTTGGCAATCTGACAATGAGAACGCATTGAGAGAGAGCGTCACATTTACAGAGAACCTTGTGCACACAGAACACTTCCTTTGCTAAATTTGCAAACCAGGATTAACAGTGAGGATTTTTTAAAAAACTGTAATTATTTCAGTAAAATTTTCCCTTATTTAACTGTTGCAATCTGTATAGACCACAATCTGTAGCAGTATGTACGTTGTATTCAGTGAATGATTCAATTTTCATTTCTTTCTTGAGGACAGACGATATTGCTGAAGTGCCGGTAAAGAAAGTGCTCATGCATGTCTGCTGAATTTCCTGCACTGATCGAAAATATCCTCTGTGGTTTAACCCAGCACCTTCAATCGCTGGTGATGAAAATCATTTCTCCAATGCAGACATAATCTATTTTTCCGTGTCTTTTTTTTCTTTCTTCCTTTCCTCAAAATGTTATTGCAGCGCTTTGTAAGTTCATGCAAAGTTTTCCTCTTTAATGGCATTCATAGTTTTGGAAACAATACAAGACCGCTTTGGTTCCCCGAGTGTCCCTATGCAACAGAAACCCCAAAAAGACACAAAAACAAGTGGCAGACCCTGGCGCTGGGCCCCGTCCCGCCAAGTCGGGATCTTATCGTGGCAAAATCTCGTGGCGCAGCCGTGAAGATCCGGTACGGGAGGCTCGCTTTCAGAGCCGCCAGAAATGAAAGATGGAGGTCATGCGGAATGGGGACACGAGCGTATGGCGTGACTGCAGCGTCTCTCTGCGTGGGACAGATGGGTCCTGCTCACCCTACGGAGAGGGCAGTACAGCCACCAGCCTGGCGGGAAGTAGAGTGGGGCGTGAGCTAGGGGCTGCGTGGGGGGGGACGCTCCCCTTCTGGCCTCCTTTACAGTCCACACACGCTCACCTGGCTGATTTTAGGAGCAGGTAGTTTTAGTGTCACCCATCTGCTGCTTTCTGTTTCTGTCCTGTTTCTTTTTTTTGCAGGGGGTTTAGTTAGAGTGTGTGGGTCTGTTCTGTGTTTAAGCAACAAGTGCAAGCCTTTAGTTGTCACTGTTGTTGTTCCATTTTAGCAAGATTAGGATTTACTTCTTTTGTTTCCCTGCTTTAATACGAACATCATAATCGCCCCCCCTTACAGAGCTGCATGTTATTGGAAACCAGGTACTAATTTTCCTCAGCCTGTGTAGTGGTAGAGAACACAATACATCTCTGATGCCTAAGTACCATGCTGTGCATGCGTTAACGAAGGAGAGAAGGACAGAGAGAGAGAGAGATGGAGAGTGAGGGAGAGAATGGAGGAGTTGGCAGACTTTGAAATGAAGGGGAGAGAGAGTGAGAGAGGGAGAATGGAGGAGTCACGAGACAGTGAAATGAAAGGTAGAGAGCAAGACAGAGAGCAAGAGTGAGTGATAAAGAGGGAAAGAGTGTGAGAGAGAGAGAGAGAGAGAGAGAGAGAAAGTGGATATATAGAGAGAGAGAGAGAGTGGATGGGGCAGTGGGGAGACAGTGCAGCGATTGTGCTTTCTGATTGCACTTTGGCGATGGCTGTTCAAACAGGCCCGAGTTAAAGTGTCACCAGCGCTCGCTGGAGAAGACGGGCCGCTGACAGCCTGTATAAACAGCAGGGTTTTTTCTCTATGTAATCGCATGTTCACTTTAAAAAAAGGAGGGGGCTTCCAACAAATTCTTTGAGCATTTAGTAATTCTTGGTCTTGGTTATGGTTTTGTTTTCCCCACATAACTATGATGTAGGGTGTCTCATGTGCTTTGGGGCAGGGAGGGGGGTGGCTGGGCGGGTGAGTGGGTGGGTGGGGGTTGGGAGATGGAAGGAAACAAAAGCCAGATTCCCCAAAAAAGTGTCAAAAGTGGTCGTACCTCCCGATTGCTCATCAGCAGTGAACCACCCCTGTTAGCAGTGTCTGTGATGATCCACGTGCGTCTGAACTATTTTTTTTATTCCGCCATGGCTTCTGTTGCAGACACTCCTGATGCCAGTAATCGATTTAGAATTTCACAATCTGGAAGAAATTGTAACGGTATTTTTTCAGGAAACCGCTGTGGGGCGTTTAAGCAGCTTGGCACAGCGGAGGCCCGCCCTTCCCATGATCCTCAGCTCTAACGACAATCCCCTCCGTGTCTCCCTCTCTCTCTCTCTCGCAGGTGTGGTACGACAGGTGAGAACCATCACCGGGCCGAAGTACATCATCCTGAAGCTGGCCATGAACTATGTGGTGTCTGGGGTAGTCTCTCATCGCAACATTGTCAACGTCCACATCTTTGTCTCAGAGTTTTGGTTTTGAATGTAGAACACCCACCGTCACATGCACACACCCAACCTACCCCAACCCAACCCCAACCCCTGGCCCTCTTGATACTGACACCCAACAAATCAACCGCACCTACCCCCTTCACAAGCAAGAGGGTCGACCTGTACAGTGAAGAATGTGTTTTTTGTTTTTTTTTTGGGGGGGGGACAATGAAGGTAACATGCTATGCTCGGTTTGCCCCATGGCTTTTGTCATCTAGTGCCTGTTAGTGCCCTATTAGTGATGGATTCATTTAGCCCACGCAAGGCAGAGTTACAGTATCTTTGTAAAGGTGTAAAGAGATCGCTCTTTGGCTGCCATTAGTTCTCGCACTGCACGCCCCCCCCCCCTCCCCCCCCACCCCGTTTCTTAATGTCAAGCTAAGCCTTGAGCACTTTGCCACCGCAGTGAAAACCTTTTTTTTTTTTTTTTTTGGAAGCTGGCTCGGTATATACGAGAAGCGTTTGAAAAAAAGGCAAACGGGAGAAGGAAGAGCTTGCGATGAAAAGAGGGGCGCTTGTGCCTGGGGTCTAGAATGTGAGAGCTCGATGTGAATCCAGAGAGGAGCGCGGGAGGCGATGAATGAATAAACGGTCTGTATGTTATACCACCTCCTCTGGCTGTGAGAGAGCCTCTTTGCGCATACTTGCGTTCCTGTTTCATATGTATCACAAATTTTCTGCCTGATGGCGTTATTAAATAAATGATTTGACATGTTATTATTATTATCTTTTTTTTAGCAGTGTGGTATTTTACATACAACTGGGCAGAGAGAGGAATTTAGCCACACGTTTAAATTAACAGCACTCAGCATGGGCTTGGCCTGATGCTGTGCCAGTCCCAATACACTCACCGTTCGCCAGTAAATTCAGCAATACTTTGAGGTGTCGAAGAAACCGTTGAATGAGGCAATAAGGACATTTCACCTTGAGGTAACCTTGAAATGATCCAGAATTAAAATATGCAGGGACGACGGCAAGGAAGCTTGATCGATTAATTTTCTTGTTCACCAGTAGCCGTTCATATGGACATCTTTTGGCTGCGTTCGTAACACATTGGTTGGGATGTCTCCACGTGACCTAGACTCCAGCTTGAGGGAATCCAAGCCATTGCTCATCTTTCCCTCAGAGTAAAGCGGAAACGTAGCCAACACAGAACAGAACAGATGTCAGCAATGACAAGAACCATGGGATACTAAGTGGTGTGGTACAGACTCTGAAAGCTAAGCAAGGCTGCAGAGACAATGGAAGTGCTCAGAGAGGGGTTAGTGGCAGTAGACTGGGTCTGCGATTGGGGGGTTTGTGTCTGACAGCAGAGTCCGTACGGTTAAGGCTGTGATTGGGCGGGACGGGGAGGGGGAATGACACGTCTTTCGGCTCAGAGACCCGTCCTGTCCTCTGGACTCATCCTACCGCCCTGTGGGTCATCCAAAAAACGTGACGATTCTCTGCTTGCCAACGATCGGCCGCTGCGTTCATTAGAAACTGCTGCTGGCGTGCCCGGCGTGCTGGGAGCTGGTAACAAGACACCGGCTTCCAGCAAACGGGAACCCGCAGAAGCCGATGACATCAGCGGGCCTGGACAGAGCCGCGGAGCTGGGCCTGCAGTGCACTGGCGGCTCAGAGAGGCTGTGTGGGACAAGCCAAGCACTGGGGAATTTGTGTGTGTGTGTGTGTGTGTAGTGTGGTGTGGTGTGTCTGGGTGTTTGTGTGTGTGGTGTGTGTGTGTTGGTGTGTGGTGTGGTGATGTGTGTGTGTGTGTGTGTGTGTGTGTGTGTGTGTGTGTGTGTGTGTGTGTGGTGTTGTGTTGTGTTGTGTTGCGTTGTGTGGTGTGGTGTGGTGTGTGTTGTGTTGTGTGGTGTTGTGTGTGTGTGTGTGTGTGTGTAGTGTGGGTGTGTGTGTGTAGTGTGGTGTGGTGTGTGTGTGCAGTGCGGTGTGGTGTTGTCTGCGTCTGTGTCTGTGTATGTCTATGTGTGAGTGTGTGAGTGTGTGTGTGTGTGTGTGTGTGTGTGTGTGTGCTTTGTGTGTGTGTGATGAGAGGGGGCGTGGGGCTCACAGTGGGCACATCTGGAGTGAGAAAACGGAACTAGTCCTCCCCGTCGGGAGCGAGGCTGTCGGGGCTCCGGTGGGTTTTGCTGCAGAGTGATGTCGTCGAGCCTCTAAGCGCCAGCGTCTCCGTGCCGACGGGGCGACGGTGGTCTGACCGGACTGGACTGGACTGGGCTGGGGGGTTTGACTGTGGGCAGTGCCAGCCTGCATCTGCAGGGGCACGTGCCACCCTGACACACTCACACACTCCTGGCTTTTTTTTTCCTGGCCGCTTCCCCTGTTCCTCGCCGCAACACATGTTATAGGATATAAGCGAGTTCTTTTAATAAAATTTGGGTTATTTCATTTTTATTTCACAGACCACTGTTTCTCATTACTGAAAACACAAAAATGTTGCCTTCAGAGGACTGACAGAAGAATTACTTCTTTCCCCCCCTTTCTTTCTTACTGCTGTCTTCAAGGCTGCTTTTATACACGTGAGGAAGATATCAGGGAGGGACGTATTTACCGGAAGGTAGAAGGATATTAAACCTTTTCCCTCTGATGTCCCAGGACTGCTCATTCCTGCACAAGGCTGAGACTAAACGCTTGTGCTGATTTGCATAATGTCCCAGTAGTCATACGTTCATGTAATTTTAGGAATTTCTTGTAGCATTTTCTTCAATCCAGTCCATTATTTACCTGACAATATATCCTCCTGAGACTTGGAAAAAGAGTTACAGTAAGTACAGAGGTACAGTTAAGTATTACATTTTTTTTTACATAATGTAAGTATCTTGGACATAGGAGGATAAAAGACGGACGGGTAACGTAGGTGGGTGCTGCTCTCCCTTCAGGACACACATTAGTGTAGAGTCTGACTGGCCATGAATCCCAGCTGCAGTCTAAACCATCTTATTCCAGAGCCAGGTTTAGCCACTGGCTGCATGTAAATCAATATGCAGCCGGTGTCTGAAAATACCTCGGCACTCATTGTAATTCTGAGGTTTTTTCAGCCCAGGAGCTCAGCCCTGAAGCTTGCACAGTAAAGAACGTTCTCGACTTGCTAATCTTGCTTTTTTTTAAAAACAGAAATCCTAGACCTAAAATAGATAAGGACATCAGGTCATGAAATCTCCTTTCGTTGTAGGATGTAATCGATCCTTCACAATTAAGTGTCATGTTCATAGTTGAAAGTATCAGACAAAGGACATGACGAATGAATACTAGCAGTGTGTAAAGGAAAAGTTCTACTTGAATAGACCAGCCGGTCTTTTTAACGCATCAGAATAGTTCTTTACAGTGTGAGGCACTTTCTGTCGACACGTGTCCCCTTTTCTCTCTGGGAGGAACGGCGGCAGGCGAAAGTTGTGAAGGTGACTGCAGGTGATTGACAGGCCCGACGCGGGGGCCAAGTGCAGTGTGACTGCAGACTTCCTGTTGGGACTCCTGGCCCCCGCAGGCGATTAGCTGTCGAAACAACAGGGCAATGACAGCACTTCCCCCTGCAGGGCTTTGGCACAGCCCCGGTGACATCAGTGACCGGACGACCGCGCGGTTTTAGCTTTCTCTGCCGTGAAAACAACTGGGACTCCGCAGCGCCGGGACGGGGCGGGGGCGAACCGGTTTGTTTTGTCTTCGCCGTCGCGCGCGCCCCTCCCGCCGTCTCCCCGAAAGCCCGCCGGGCCGCCTCACGTGTCCTCACACCTCCAAGTGTCCACCGCGGGGGGACGTGAGCCAGGCCAGATAGATTCCACCGCACGAAGACTGGAAGTCAAGAAGTCTGCCTCAGTTTGGGTTTCAGTTTCGGGGAAACTATTACACACCAGTGTTATGATATGGGGTGTCAAGGCATCTAATTGTTTTGAACTTTCATTGCAGCTGCCCCCAGGACTTAACACGTGGAATTCTAAAATACACTGTATTGAAAACCGCATCGAAGTATAAACAAATTAACCATCACTTTCAAGTATTAGTAGTTAAATGAATATCACTGAAAATATGAGTAAGACTATAATAGCAGAGAGAATAAATATATTACCCCATCTCTACTATTGCCAACTTTTACATGTAACCATACTGCTTTATAATGAGGTAAATATTAAAGAGAGCCTGCCACTTCCCTATAACACCTGACTTACTGCTTGCATTTAAAATATACAACCCAAAGTGCAACACATCTTGTGCTAAGACAACAAAGATATTGCAAACAGTAAGTTGAAATGTCAAAAAGAATGTTTCCATTTCAGAGACATTGACAGTTTTTGAAAAACGCTGGTTATAATCATACATTGGTGCAGTTTTTCATTTTTATTTTATTGTGTAGCCCCCTCGGGAACTCGTAGATCACCGACATGTACGAGGGGTGTGTACTGTAGATCTTCAGTGGTCCCGCCCTCTTTGTGATGGTATCCAATAGCAGGAGGGAATAGAGTGGAACGGATGTTGTACCAGGAAAAATAACAAAGATGGCGGCGCCCTCTGAAAACATGTTGGATTTTGAAACAGAACTAAATGAAATGAGTGGAGGAGCTTTCACTCAGAACCACTTACAAATTATTCAAAATTTGACGAAGGCGTTTCGAGAGCAGGACTTTAGGTACAGTGGTGCTTTGTTATTTAAACTACGCGAACGTACAATCTGGCTAGCTAGTTGACAGCTAGCATTAGCTAGCTATCTAAGACTAAATACAATTGGAAATGCTGTCAAGCTAACTACAGAAAGTAACAAATGCAGATATACTCGTGGGTTATAAGGTGGGATCTAGTGTATTTTTTTCTGAGTGATCTCTTTGCTTTGTTGGCCTGTGTCGAACCTCTATCTTGTGTTCGTGCAATGAATCGTTTGCCGTGTGTCTTGGTAGACTGCTTGCTAGCATGGAAACTACACTTAATGCAGACGTGTTTATTTCTTTTGAGAAAATTAGCAAATAAATGGGTAACATTTCGCCATCTTTCCCTGCTTTCTTTTCCAGAGCCAACGCGGAGAAAACGGTCTTCCAGAATCTGGTGAAGGTTTTGACGCAGTTGTCCGATGAGATTCGTGCTTTGGACCAGCAGAGCCCTGCCGCAGAGTCGATGCGCCTGCGTCTGCAGCTGACGGCAGAATGCTTCAGAAGCCAACGCAACGCTGCGGTGCAATGCGCCCGCAACCAGTGCCTCATGAGGTATATCGAAATCTCTATTTAACAATAGCCTCTGTTTGTTGCCTGTCGTGCATGTATATCAAGGCAAACACTACATTCCCTTTTGTCAAGTTTGGGTTACAGACATGGGAATTTATGTACATGTGTGTCAGTTGTTTGACATGCTGGGCAGTCAAATAGTTGTATTGAACATTCCCTTTGTGACTTAAATGCGTTCATCCGACAACTCATTTCATAGGCAAACTTTTAAAAGCAAGTATCAGTGCAACGAAAATGACAGAGTATTAGTTTTACTGAACTTTTTTAGTTTTTCCTTCTCTCCGGCATTGTCACAGCCTAGTTGTTTTGCATCCAGCTTGTCTTTGTGTATCACTTTATCTTTATTTAACCTTCCAGCAATCGCATAAATCCAGAGGTTGTCCCTCTGATGGCAATAAATGCAGTGTCTTTGAAGCTGGCAAATAGCCGTGAATAATGGCCATGTCAAAACAAACACTGGCACACTATGGCTAATAATTATAAATGCTTCAGATTTGCTTTTCAAAAGGGTCGGCCTCCTCCGTTTCTATGGACCTGGGTGAAATCCATCAATATGTTTTTGTTTTGTTTTTTTCGGTACCAGTCTGCACACAGGGAGTTAATGTTTAACCTTCCGGGCTTTTATTTTTGTTGTACGGCGGGGCCTGGGTCGGTTGGGCCGTTTGTAACCAGCGCCACTCCATCACCCTGCGCACTTGTGTCCGCGGCATTCCTCTGTCAGCCGGCTGATTTAGAATTCTTTACAGTGGCCGCATTCCACCCCCCACCCCCCCTCCATCAAAAGAACAAAGCCTGGCCCAAAAACCTCCGAGCGCTCCTCCCGAGCTCTCATCACCGGTCCCCAAAACTCTCCCCCCTCCCGTCGATGGAAAAATGTCACAGAATGTGGGAATTGTTCGTTCACGTCGTGGAAAAAAGAAGGGAAGGGATCTTTTCATGTTTTTTTTTTTTTGTGGAGCGGTAGGTGGAGGAAGTGTTGCAAAGCAAAGTGATGTTATTAATCTGGGAAACGTATTTCTTTGTGTCCTGGGTTGTGTACCTTCCTCTGGCTTCGTAGCCCGAGCATGAGGCGCTTTTCAGTCTGGAGGGGGGTGAAACCCAGGCTGCACTGCCACTTGTTAGAAGTGTGTTCTGGAAAAGAAAGACAACACTCTGGATTCACTGAAGTGCCCGTCCATACAGTCCGACGCAATGTCGTACAGCTGAGATCATGTATGCGTTTAATGAATTCTGTCTGTGCTTTAGGCCACACAGAGGAACTCACAGCCCGCATGTTGTCTGCCCCTGTGGTCCCTTATGTTAATGTGTGTTTTGTAATGGCTGCGGTCAACATTCTGTGCATTCTTATGACATCATTTTTAAACTCGGTGTCATTAAAAACAAAGAAAGAAAAAAAAAGACAATGAACAGAAACGAGAAGAAAAGGACTACCAAAACCCAGAAAGAGCGTGCTTTTTTTTGTGAATTGTGCAGTTTTGTCATCAACGTCGAATCTGCATTAGGAACTTTTAGTTTTGGAGCCCGCCTCTGTCCTCTGTCCGGAGGGTCGTGGTCAGCCCAGACTCAGACTTTTTTTTTGGTATTTCCCAAATTCCCCAACAGTGACTTCTCTGCATAGTCTTTAGTTTTGTGGCTCTCTCTCTCTCTCTCCCATGGAAAAATGAAGTCTGTGTAACCTACTGCACTTTTTTTGTGTGCGTCTTTGAGTGGGAATGAAAAATAGAATGGCTCTCGCTGATATTCTCCCCACCACAATTAAGAGCAGACGCCGCCTGTGTCTCCCTCGCTGCTCGAGTGCAGGCAGCTCGAAGGGTTTCTGTCTGAGGAGATGATCTCAGGGTTTGGCCAAGCAAAATAAAATTACGTACAATAAAATTTCAACAAATTGGGATATGAATGTATATTTATGATAATTTGATTTGAGGAAGTCTGGGCCCTCCTGTCATTTTTCCCCTCGGGTTCAGATTCATTCCTGAAGTCTGCAGATGCGAAGTTTGATTCTTGTCATTTGTGGTCTTTAGGATAAAGCCTAAAGTGTTTCAATGAAGCATAAACTTAATGCATAGCAGAGATTTGTGTATGCCTGGAGGAGGTAAGTGTCTAACGGGGTGACCTTTGACCTTTGAAAGAATCAAAGGTTTCTGAGTTAGATTCCTTTTCCAGGTCTGTGTTCACTATAATAATGATACGTTTTCATTAATTGCTGAGCGCACACATACTGAAAGCAATTGTGTTGTGCCATGATCAAACAATTGATCTTGTTTGGTGGCTCTCTAGTACCTGCAGATTTTTTATCCGAGCATTTCAAAAAATTTGTCATGCTGTCATTTCAAGCAGAGTTGGTTGCAAAAGGAAGGCAAAGCATGGTTCAGCGGACTTTGTTGTATTCTGTAAGAACCTGCACATGTAGGTCTATTTTGACCAATGAGCACTCTGCTGTTTTCAGAGCCACAAATATATATTGTAGGTATTAGTTGAACTTCTAGTTTGTCTGGCTAATTACCAAGTAGTCAAACTGAGGGAAAGCAAGTTGTAGTTCAACAGCAAATTGAGCACATAATGTTTAGCGCGTATTTATTCTTGTAATGATTTGAAACAGGAAAGGAAAATACTGAAGTGGCTTATTTAAGCTCCTCTTTGGGGTTGCAGCGTTGTCCAATCAAAACGGAAACCTGTTTGTGTCTTGCCGCAGCGTGAGATGCGAGCGGCTTGTGGCAGATTTCTTGTTATGGTTTCATAAGTGAAAATATGTCATTATGTCTTGAATGCCTGGCTGTGGATTTGGCCGATGGCCGCTGACCCTCCCCTCGGTGAGCTCCCACTGACCTTGGAGCGGGAGAGACCACACACGTCACCCCACCCCATCCCAGGCACGCTCTGGTCCAGAAAGCTCTTCCCAAAAAGCTGTGAATGCTTACTGGCCTCTCGTTGCAGGCCAGTCCCATCAACAGGATCCAGCCTCACAAGGGTTTGGATGCAGCCCTGTCCTTACCCAGAATGGGGGTGGAGGTGGGGGTGGGGGTGGGGGGTACACCACAGACCCACCCCCCCACCTCCCTGCCACCCAAGGTTTTCCCACCAGAAGAGCTGTCCAAATTAGTTTTTTGAATAGCAGTGACTAGAAAATGTAGCCTATTTCAGTGTTTTTTTTACTATGGGTCGGTGCCCACAATGGGTCACAGGGGTGTATGGGGTGGGTCCCGAAATGAGTCTGTCGTCCACTGGGGTATGTTAGGACCTGTATTTGACCCGCCCGTGAAAGGTACTGAAATGATCATTTGGATCCCGATATTAAAAAGTTTAAGAACCAGTGGCCTGTTTGCTCCTGTAGAGACCCCGGTGTGACTGCTCTGCGCGTGTCTGAGTGTTTTGCCCTTGTTTCACAGGGACCTGGGATTCATCCCGGTTTCGCTCACAGTCCTGGAGGCGCTGCCCGGCCTGCAGGTGGAGAACGCGGCCTGGCCAATCGAGGGTGAGTTTCGCTCGGCCTTCCTCGATCCTTCCCCCCGCGCCGGAACGTGGTTCCACCACAACAAGTCGTACGTCTTTAAAATGGCGGACGGTGTGCAGTGCTGTATTTGCAGATGAGAAAAGAAGGATTTTGAGGAAGAAGACAGCGCGTGGGGGCGGTGGTTTTCGCAAAGCGGTTGCCGTGGCGGTGCTAGGCGCCTTTGTCTCGGTGACGTGCCCCTCTGCTGTTGGGACGGGCCTGCTGCCTCAGTCCGCGCTCGTGTAGAACAACAGTAAAAATATATGGCCTCATTTAGGGGGCGGGGATCGAATGGTCTTGGGCAATAATGCCTTTAGCATAGATTACACCAGATCTGTGGCTTTCCCTCTGTGGTTACCCACAGTATCGATGAATACGAGACCCCCTTTTTGGGGTTTCATCTGATTTCCTGCCCCTCCCTTCAGCCCTGTGGGAACTGAGCAGTGATTCTCAAGGGACATGAATTCAATTGTATCGCATTGCCCACATTGCGAAATCAACACCCTCCCCCAAGAAAAGCCTCCTTAACATCACTGGTTCTGCAGTCTGTGTGGAAACATAGTCACCAAGTGCTTTATTTAAGCTTATCCTGAAGCTTCATTAATGATGTGTATCTTTGAATGTTCAGAGTTGTGTTGGTCATCATGAAAGGTCATTAGGTCGCTGTGAGCCTCTCTGATAAAGTTATCGTGACGTTATTCACCTCGTACAGTCATCGTAACCCTTGGAGCGTGGCGTGCCTGGTGAGGAAACTATGCGAGAGCTGGGCTGAACACGTCAGGCTGCGATGTGCAGTGCACCTAATTGCACGGTGCTCACCCCCATGGTTATAAATAGGAGAGGAGACCACACAGTTTGACTTGAACCCACAGGATGAAACCTTCCCCTCTCTAAATGAGCCATCGCTGTACTTTTCGTAATTGTGGAGAGCGGGACCTGCGTGTTTGGAGTAGCCCCTTCCGTGAGGTGCGAGTAGGCTGGAAACTGGACATTTATTCTTATTGTTGTTTTAAAAAAAAAAAAACTGTTAGTCAGAGGGAATTCCACGGCTTCTAAGTGGAACATTCCGGTACTTGGCGGGTTTCTGTGGAAACCCTGCAGTCCCGCTGTTTGGATTCCGGGGGTGTGCTCCCATTTAGGCCCGCCCTGTGGCAGAGGGCGAGGGGTCGAGAGGTGATGCCGTGGGCCGGCTGATGCTTCATCTCAGGGTCCTGTATGTGATGGCACAAAATGGCCGCCCGTATGATCCTGAAATCCAAAGCCTCACAGCTGCGTGGTCTGTCACAGGGGAATCAGTGTGTTACCAGTGTGGCTTGACTTGGGCTTGCTCTGGTTGGATTATGTGCCCTGATCTACTAGTCCCCCCCCCCCCTTTAAATTGCGTTTTGGAGTTGAGCTTGGTCCCTGTCCGGAGTGTATGAAGGTATAGTGAGGGAGCACAGCAGACACAGATGGACGGTGGGACTGAGATTTTGGTTTTATGAGGTGAGAAGCGCAGCACTTTTTCCCTGCAGGGGTAAAAAAAGGCCCACGCGGCCCCTCTGCGAATCTCCCCCGACAACAATAAAGAAGGAGGAGAAAGGGAAACCGTGTGTCTTCAGGAATCTGTGGCTTTTCGGTCCTACGTCCGCCAGCCCAAGTTTAGATCCCCACCGCCTCATCGCTCCACCCCCACCCCCGACACGTTCAAATTAGCTGCGGTTGAGGGTTTCTTCAAATACACAGCAGATTCACACAAATACTTCTCCCCACCTCACCTCTCCCTGGTCATACCCAGAGTAACCACAGGCCGGGGTCACGCTGTTTTCAAAGAGCCAAGCCAGACCCATAATTTTGCTTTTGTTTCTGTTGTAGCCTCAGTGCCTCGGATATAGAGATGGAGGCAGCGATGGGAAGGTCACTGTAATAAAAAAAACAGGACTCTTCAGACTGCTTTCAGCAGACAAAATAGCCTGCATGTGTCTTTGCTTGGGTGTGCATGTTTGCACGTGTGTGTGTGTGTGTGTGTGCGCCCAAAACTGTGCTGTAACAAATTATATAAAAGACTAGACAGCTGACTGTTACTAACAGTTGAAATTCTCTGTTTGATTGGTTAAATAGGATGTTAATAGAAGAAAATTCCTTAGATGTTTGAAAACGGCTCGTTGACTCATTAAATATGAAAATATTCACACTATTACCTTGAACTGCCCCTCTGCTGGCCCACTAGCACAACGTCCAGCCCCAAAATAGTTTTCCCTGGAGGGTTCCCATCCGAGCGCTACCCTGCTTAGTCTCAGCCATCAGGGAGGGTGAAATCCCGGGTGATATGGCCGCCTGGCCTTAAACGCAAAATTTTATCACGGCCGTTTGTCTGCTATTGTCTGGAGTCCAGAATAACGGGATGAATTAGTGTTTACATGGCTTTGCGCACGGTCTGTGCTGTGTCTGTGTCTGTGTCTGTGCTGTGTCTGCTGCTGGCTGCAGCCCAGCGTAATTCAGTTTTTGCGCTGTTATTGCCGAGTTGTGTTTGTGTTGGGAAAAGTCCCTGGCACGCTATGGGTTTCAGCCTGGCCCGCTCGTCTGAACTTTGACCCCCAGGACGGGCGGGCGACCGGCAGGCGTCTTCCATTGCTGGTGCGTTGCGGGACCTGTCGCTACGGTGACGTCCCCCAACGCAGTCCCTCTAAGCCCCATCACGGTGCACATCTGTCTTTTAACAGAGGAGAGTGTGAGAGAGAGAGAGAGAAAGAGAGACGGAACTGTAACCCACAGCTTCCTCTGTGCAAACAAACCATTTCCTGGGTAAAGCAGTCCTAAAAATGCATCATAATCCCTAACCTCAGCCTTTTTTTTTTTTTTCTTCTGTAAAGGACGTTTCCGTTGTAATAGCGCTCCGGACTCTGGACGCAGTGTTCCGTCTCGCGGAAAACGGGACGGCGAGATTTGTGACATTTCCCATGAATCCCTTCCGCCCGTCCTGCGGAGTGTCCGTAGCCACAAGCCCGTAACTCCCAGGGTACACTTCTTCCCGCTGACAAGGGTTCCGTCCCTTAACTCCCAAAAACACTGCTGGCTGCCGAGCTCAGGACGGTCACCGTCTCGTGCTCACTGAAGCGGGGCGCTGGGCTTCACCCGTAGTGCTCTCCTGTCCTCCTTTCTTCAGTCCTCTTATACACCTGTACTGTGCATGTGTGCTAGCACAGCTATCTCTCCCTTCACTGACATTAATGCTGTGGCTCCCACTCGCTCACATCAAGTCTCATGTTGTTTCCATGTGGTTTTTTTCTTTTCTTTCTTTCTTCTTTCCATCTCTCTCTCTCCCCACCGGGTCCAGCTCTGCGCTGTGGGATCCAGTTCCTTGGAAACCTCGCCGTAGGAAACCAGGTTTGCAAAGATGACATCTGGAAGCACTGTTTTCCACGTCTCTTCTTGTGAGTGTTTATACTCGAGACCACTGGCAAGTCTAATCTTGTCATGTTTTATTAAGGTTTTTTAATAAAGGACTCATTGAGAAGAAATGCAGTCGCACGTTTCCGCCACAGAGACATCGTTGTGAAGTTTGGCCTTGAGTAGTGTAAATAAATCCTGAAAGCTTTTTCAAATCGATAATCTAAATTTAGAGGCAGGCTGACATTTAGGCCGAACACCGCTGGGTTGTCTGTTTCAGCTCTCCCCTTTCGGCTTTGCTACCGGCCCAACATTCGGCCTGCGAGAGGTTTTAAGAACTTATTTTCATTGAACGGTAGCTGGGAAAATTTAACGCTGCATTTCACCCGCACTGTTCTTGGGTCTGCAAAGTTACTTAATCAGCGGTAGAAAGAATATGGTTGTAGATTATACACATTATGTCCAAGTAAGCTGTACTTCGTGCATTTCATAAATCATAACGCAGTACTTTGCAACTGCATTGCAGCTACTACCCTCTGAATGCACCGGGATTTATTTATACGATTCTTAAAAGCCAGAAGTTGACATTCCGTATGTCTTCATGTACATTATAATGAAAGTATCCTGATGTCACAAACACAGATGAAGGATAATCATAATAGGGCAGAATGCCTTATTATAATTAGCCAATGATCCAATTTCCTATAGGAATTTGAAGTTAATTTGGTGCAGCATTGGCCCGTTTTTTAAATAAGGATTATGGGTACACATTCCACAGCCATGCGAGAGGCCAAGTAACATTTTGCACCACTGGCATCTTTGAGAGTCCTGTCCCAGCGGAAAACGATTTTTCCTATGAGAAGTGCTGTCATCCCCAGCATTGCTGATTACACATGGGATTTGGGTCAGTGGAGAGAGCTGGGATTCAATGTGCTGTGAAGTACAGGGTATCCAGTCTGTAATTCAGGTGAAAGACCCGCAAAGGCACAGCACTGAATGTATATATATATTTTTTATCCTTGCATGTGCAGTGAAGTGCCTTGTCCCTTTGGGAGTTCAGGGCTCAGTCTTGCCTCATTTTTCACATATCCTGTTTCCGTAATGTGTCTCTCTGCGAAAAGCGCTACGCAAGTAAAATTGAATAGCGTTGCATAAACCCAGCAGCATAAAGGTGGATGTTCTGCTCTGCTGAACGCTCTCTCTCTCTGCACTTACACGGGACCTTGGATGGCCTTTTGGCCTCACACCCAGATGGACTGCGGCCAAGGAATTAACTGCATATATGGCAAAAAAGAAACCTTTGCTGAGTCTGCTTGACTGTGGTGTGGCTTTTCTGGAAGGGAAAGCAGGGCACTTTCTCAGAGACCCAACTACAATAATGTACATACAGATAGATTCGTAATGATAATAATAATAGTAAGATTGCTCTCATATAGCGCCTTTCTTTTCATGGTTCTGAAAATACTTCCCTGTAAAGGGAGACGTCTCACCTCAGCCCGAAACCCACAGCGATTCACGGCGGCCATTTTGTGGTAGAGCGCTCGCCACACATCGGCTGGTGTGGAGGGAGTGAGCTATTAAGCCAATTAGACTGGGGAAGATAATATGGCCAGGTTGGGAGAGCCATTTTGGAAATTAGTTGAGGATAACTGAAAACCTCAAAATCTTTGCGATGATAGCCATGGTACCTCATAATATTAATATCACTTCCCAGAAAATCAGAAGTTGTCCTCATCAATTTATGTCAATGAGAGGAGCCCTCTCTGAGGTTATTTAACATAACAAATCGAGGTCTAAGACCAAAACGTTTTGTGTTCGCTGTCTTGAGCATTGTGGACTTTATAACATATGAAGTTTTTGCTGTAGCCTCCTCTTCAATTAGTTTTTCCATTTTGCACCAGTGTGTGGGTTTTTACAAATTTTTCCACTTGGTTGATCACATTTGACCTACGCACCTGATTTTATACTCTAGATCAGCTCAATTTACAGAAAGGGCCGTGTGGTAGTTTTGTTCCAACCAGCAGTTCACACTATTCTATAATCAACCACTGAGTCTTGCAAGGATCTTGATTATAGAATCAGGGTGTGTAACGCTTGCTGGAACAAAGCTGCCCACACGCTTTCTGGATAGTTGAGGACCTCTGCTCTAGATCTAAAAAAAAAAATGACACATTTACATAAAAGATTGGAAGCTGATATATATATATTTTTTACATCCCAGTCACTTTTCTCATAAATTGACAGGGCATGACTACATGAACCAGGGTGGGGGGTGCAGGACAACCCCCTTAGTTTTGCTGATGGGTGCTGGCTTCTCAGAGACCAGCTGACCACGGACGAAGACGGCCGCGTAGCTCCATGGTGTCTACACTGCTGGACGGCACAAGTGCAGCATGTGTGCAGAACCGGGAGCATCAGGAGCTGGCCATGAGGGTCATCAGCCTGTGCCAGAGGCAGCCCGAGCTGGACTGGGCGTAGGTGTTTCAGAGTACACTGCAGTGTGTGTGTGTGTGTGCGTGCGTGTGTGTGCGTGCGTGTACGTGTGTGCGTGTGAGAGTGTGTGAGAGTGTGTGTGTACGTGTGTGTGTTTCTCTGTGTGTGTGTGTGCGTGTGTGTGTGTGTTTCTCTGTGTGTGTGCGTATCGTTGAGCATGTGTGTCGGTGGAGAAATCCAAGGAATGGATAGACACTGTAACCCTTGAGGCAGTACATCCTGCACTGTGTGCCAGCGCCTTCTGCATGAGCAAGCGCAAGCTGCCATGACTGTGTGGCATAGCCACAGCCGTCCAGGTCGAGCTGGAGAAACCGTGAAATGTTTGCCGGATATTTGTGTGATGATACCCTGAAGGTTTAGTCTCCTGCTGAAAGTGTGCCACCACAGAACCTCGGGAAGCAGGTCAAAAGAAACAAACCGAAGTGAAAGGGGGAAGTCTGTGGGTGCAGCCTCGTCTGGGTAATGGAGACTCAGGACGTTGGTCCATCGGTGATTTCTGATCAGGAGCTGATTGCCCAGTCTGGCTCTTCTCTTTCAGCTTTCACTTTCAGAACGAATGACGGTTTTGTGCTTTTGATAAAATACAGACTGTACAGCCTAGCATGAATGAACTGCTTTAGCCCTGACTGCAACTCGTACTCAGGGAGAAAAAGGAAGGAGCCTCGGACCGAAAATTCTGTCACTGTACTTTTTTCTCTTCGAGAAGAAACTCTGGGGTAAGCATAGCAAACAATCAGGGCTGGCCGCAGAAACCAGACTTATAACCGTTCGAATTATCAGTCAGGGATATTGCCTTTCTGGTCCCCCAGCCCATGGCTGTCCGAGCTGGGATGGAGTCTTCTACTGACAGCCTGTTTCCAATCTGATCTGTGAGTTTGGACTGCATCCGCATCACAGGGGTGGGATGGGGGGACGGGGGACGGGGGTTTATGATGAAACCCTTGGGCTTACTGCTGTAGACACACATGCTCTTGAATTACTGTCCCAACTCTTTGGCTTTCAAATGCAAAGAACAAAAAAAGAAAAAAAAGATTGTGGATTGAAAAAGAAAATAACGCCTGTGGTATGCGAGCTTAAATGCATTTGTTTGTGGTCAGCTGAATGCATTGTGACCTCCTATTGTGAAGAATAATATTCAGTGAGGGGTTGTCCTGCTAAGACACTAGTAAATTAAGGAATTCTTCCCATACCAGTGCTCCTCAGGGTGGCATTTATGTAATATAAAGCAAATATTTTATTCAGCCACAAAATTCTGAGTGAAAATTTAAAAGGGAAAATGTGCTTTTTCCTCCACTGTCTCATTCTAAGCGTTTTCCCTTTGAATTTTTCTCTTACAATTAAGGGTCTAAATGCATTATTTGTTTTTATTCTTCCCTCTGAAAGAACTGATGAGATTGTGCTCTGTTGGCAGTGCATTAAATTTAGGCCGCTATCCCTGGCGTTATTAATTTCATTGCAAGTAAGACCCATGGACAGCGGCTTGGGACGCACCGCGTATGCATTACGTGCGCCCTCAGACATTCTGAAACACTTTGGCTGTCTCTGCTGTGGCTTAATGACAGTAATATCATAAGCGTAAAGGTGATGGAAAGGACTGTCACGGCGCGGGAGATAAGCGGGGTGGGTGAAGCGCTGCGGTTGTGAGGACCTCGACCCGGGAAGACGACCAAACGCAGACAAAACACAGCGCCTGCATGTGGGAGGCGTGCGGAAGATGTGTTTTGCATTCCTCCCCTCCCTGTAAAAATAGACTCGGACAAGCAGGCGCAAAAAAGACAGCCCAGCGGTGTTATTGGAGCGTCACAGCCAGAACCAAACAAAACCTGGGGCTTGTTTTACTAATGTCTAATGTTTTTTTTACCTTTGTTGTGTGTGTGTTGTGTTGTGTGTGCCTGTGTTTGTGTGTGTGTATGTTTGTATATATGTTTGTGTGCGTGTGTGTGTGCGCGTGCGTGTTGTTCTGTTGTGTGTGTGTTTGTGTGTGTGCGTGTGCGTGTGTGTGTTTGTGCCTGTGTGCGTGTGCTTATGTGTGTGTTGTGTTGTGTTGTGTGCGTGTGCTTATGTGTTGTGTTGTGTGCGTGTGCTTATGTGTGTGTTGTGTTGTGTGCGTGTGCTTATGTGTGTATTGTGTGTGTGTGTGTGTGCGCGTACGTGCATGTACGTGTGTGTGTGTGCGCATGCGTGTGTGTGTTGTGTTGTGTGCGTGTGCTTATGTGTGTGTTGTGTTGTGTGCGTGTGCTTATGTGTGTATGTGTGTGTGTGTGTGTGTGCGCGTACGTGCATGTAGGTGTGTGTGTGCGCATGCGTGTGTGTGTTGTGTTGTGTGCGTGTGCTTATGTGTGTGTTGTGTTGTGTGCGTGTGCTTATGTGTGTGTTGTGTTGTGTGCGTGTGCTTATGTGTGTGTTGTGTTGTGTGCGTGTGCTTATGTGTTGTGTTGTGTGCGTGTGCTTATGTGTGTGTTGTGTTGTGTGCGTGTGCTTATGTGTGTATTGTGTGTGTGTGTGTGTGCGCGTACGTGCATGTACGTGTGTGTGTGTGCGCATGCGTGTGTGTGTTGTGTTGTGTGCGTGTGCTTATGTGTGTGTTGTGTTGTGTGCGTGTGCTTATGTGTGTGTTGTGTTGTGTGCGTGTGCTTATGTGTGTGTTGTGTTGTGTTGTGTGCGTGTGCTTATGTGTTGTGTTGTGTGCGTGTGCTTATGTGTGTGTTGTGTTGTGTGCGTGTGCTTATGTGTGTATTGTGTTGTGTGTGTGTGTGCGCGTACGTGCATGTACGTGTGTGTGTGTGCGCATGCTGTGTGTGTTGTGTTGTGTGCGTGTGCTTATGTGTGTGTTGTGTTGTGTGCGTGTGCTTATGTGTGTGTTGTGTTGTGTGCGTGTGTGTGTGCGCCTGCGTGTGTGTGATGTGTTGTGTGCGTGTGCTTATGTGTGTGTGTTGTGTGTGTGTGTGTGTGCGTGTGCGTGCATGTACGTGTGCTTATGTGTGTGTGTTGTGTGCGTGTGCTTATGTGTGTTGTGTGTTGTGTGCGTGTGCTTATGTGTGTGTTGTGTGTGATTTTCCTGCAGGGTTCTGATCGTCACACAGCACTTCCTGAAGTCCTCGGCGCTGGTGGAGACGATGTTTGTGGGGCTGGAGCATCAGGAAAGGTAATCCACAGAAGTGTGGTTTTGCCTCAGCGTTCTCCCCACGCAGTGTCCTGCTCGCACAGAGGAGGAAATTACAAATGTGTGGTTTTCTGTGCCTGGCAACGAAAGTTTAAATGTATGTTTTCACAAGTGCAGCGGCTTGAGATGAGTTGGTAAACATTGCAGGATGGCCACAACTGGGAACTGTTTTGAGGGCCTGCAGAATTCAGCTTGGCACAGTCACCCTGGGAACACTTGGATTAGGGGCTTCTAAACAGCCAGGCTAGCCCAAAGTGTCAGGGTTCGAAACATTTATTATATATATTATTATATTTATTCACAACTACCCTGCAAAAAAAAAAAAAAAAAAAGTAGCCAGTCTTAAGTATTTTAGTCTATTATTTCGACTTTAAATCTTTTTTCTTCTACTTTTTTTTGCTACATAAAACAAAAAAGAAAAAAAAAATTCATTTCAAAATTTATCAAACAAAAAGTAGATTAAGACAAGCTAATATTTTCTACTTGAGATAAAAAAAAGTGTCATCATAAAATTGGTTTGCTGTCGGCCCCCGCCTATACTGTATGTTGTCACTTAATGCTGCTGCGTGTGACGGTGTCGTCCCCCCCCCCCCCCCGATGCAGAGTGACCCTGCTGGAGCTGATCACGGCCCAGCTGGGCGAGGAGGAGGAGGGGGCGGTGGAGGGGTGCCGCGTGCCCCCCAGGCTGGCTCGCTTCCTGGCCTCCCATTTCCAGGAGCGCTGCAAGGTGGTGCTGTCCTTGGCCTCCCAGTCCGCGCCCGACGAGGTGAGGAGCGCTCGCCGGTGTGTGGGACGGCCCGGTGCGAGTGGCTTTGTGTGGGGCTAGAGCCGCACGCTGTATCCAACTGCGTTTCATTTTCAAGCGTAATGGGAATAACCTGCGCTGTTCACCCTGGCAGGGTCAGCAACGCCAGGGCCAGGATACAGAGCAGTCTGGTACACACCAGTGTTTACTGACAAGCTAATGCTGATTCCAAAAGGCTCTTGTGATCAGATTGCTGGCATTTATTTGGCTTGTGCTTCTCGCGTCTGTCGGTGTCTTGTCTTTCATAGTGGAGAACAGTAATGAGAGGAGGAAGGAAGCTCAATGATGACTGATGACTTTTTGCTTAACAAACTGCTGAACGTCGTACGGTTCAGCTGTGCACCTACTTACAGTAAACTACCGTCAGTCACGCAGCGAGAACTTCGTTAAGGCTCTGAAAAAAAAACATTTTTTTAACGATAACAAAATTGATGCCTTAAAAATGTCAGCAATTTAGAGATAGAGATCTCGTTTTTCAAAGAAAAAAAACCCCATTTATCTAGATGTTTCCACTGGCTGAAATGTGTCAGTGTGTTAACAGCGCTTATAAATAATGGTACCTAGTATATTGTAATTAATGATGATTGATTTTTGTGTTGTTCAGCTGAAGTATCTGAACCTGTAGCCAATGACATGAGAGATCTAGGGAGGGGAGAAATGATGGGGGCAGGCGTGACCCCTGCCTGACCTTTCCAGGAGGCCCTGACGGTGATGCGGCTCTTGGACCTTCTCTGTGAGATGACCTCCGACCACAAGAAATTAATGTTCCTGCAGGATCACCCAGATCTTCTGGAAACCACCGTCGGTGAGCGAAGGGCAATTATGAAGTCATCATGAGTCAATTCATAAAGTCTGTTACACACGTTAAACTTTTACGTTACTTTAAATGGCAATAGAATAGGTGTTCAGCATTTTTTTTATCCCCCCCCCCACCTCTGAATCGGTGGGAAACATTTCTCTCTGGATGTTTTTCCATGTCCTTATCAAGATGATCAGTGAAGGAGAACGTTGGTGGTGAGGGGAGGGGAGGGGAGGGGGGTCTAACCGCAGCCTGCATGTGTGAGGGAGAGGTGAAGTGTTTATGAAACAGACGGTCTCCCCCAGTAGACTCTGCTTCAGCCCCCCCCCCACACCCCTCCCCAGATATCCCAAGTACACTCCCCTCACCCCTCTTACTGGAACACTGGAGCTGGCTTCACCTGCAGCACACGCCCCTCTGCAGCAGGCGCTCTCCTAAAAATGAGCGCCAGCCCCCTCGTCTCTCCGCACCCCGCTCTCGTCTCTCACCTGTGTCGGGCGCACCTGAAGCCCCCGTGGGCCCGGCGCAGGTGTCTCTGCTGAAAGCCTGTAATAAATCATCCCCCCTCCCTCCCGCCCCTTTCCCCCATCATGCATTGCAGAGCTCCTGAGGGAGGTGCACGCCGTGGGCAAGGCGAGCCGCAACGTCTTCACCGTGGTGCAGGACTTCTCCGCGGGCGGCGCCGGCCCCGCCTCCCACCCCGCCGTCAGCTTCAAGGCCCACCTGGTGCGCCTGATTGGCAACCTCTGCCACGCCCACACCGACAACCAGAACAAGGTGAACCGGAGAGGCGGTGCAGCCGGGCTACAGGAACCGTCGGGCGGAGGAAGGGGTGGGGGGGGCGGGGCACGCTGGTGCCTAATCGTTAGCGATGTCCCAACACCGTCCGAGTCCTCAGTTCAGTACCCACAATCCCCTGGAAAGCAGCCTCGTGTCCTGAGAGAGAACGTTCTCGCTGAAAAACAGAATGAATGGGACATGAATGTGCTGATCTGAGAACGCATGAAAATAGCAGCTGCGCCAGACCTCTTTGGCTGCGTGGAGCGTTTCGTGTAGGCTGCACATCGCAGGGAGGTTGAGCAACAGTCCCAGTACAACACAGTGGGATCGAGATTTGTCCCAAGCATGAATCATCTTGACACTGGTGTTAGGAACTGCTGAGAGTCTTGTCACTTTTCAAGGATAATGATAGGTTATTTCCTCTAAATTCGATTTATTTATTTATATATTTTTTTTACGAATAAAAATCCTTTAGGCCAAATAAATAAAATAAGGCCTCATTTTAATAAGACCTCAACGGATGCCAGTGTTATCCAAAATATATATTATGCGTGGAGGGGTCAGGCTTAAACGCGTCCCATCCCGCTGCTGGCGTAGCGGGCCGAGCGCGAGGGCGGCCGTTGGAATGTTCCGGTCTGCGCTCTGCGTGTGATTTGCAGCACCTCGGCCTTCCCTCATTTGGAGGCTGCGCTGTAGTCCCGTAGAGTACTCAGTCCTCAGGCCCAGAGAGCTGGAAACTCGCCTGTTTAACAGCCTGAGGCTGACTGGCGTGCGCTGTACTTGGGGCGACATGGCTCAGGAGGTAAGAGCGATTGTCTGGCAGTCGGAGGGTTGCTGGTTCAAACCCCAGCCTGGGTGTGTCGGAGTGTCCTTGAGCAAGACACCTAACCCCTAACCCCTAACTGCTCTGGCGAATGAGAGGCATCAATTTGGATAAAAGCGCTATATAAATGCAGTCCATTTACCATTTACTCGGACACTCGTTACTGTTCCTCACGGTGCCGGATGAACCGAGTCACTGTGGGCCTGCGCTGCTTTTCTTTTTTAAATTTTATAGAAGGACCGCTTCAAAAAGAAGGACATCCACACATTTTCTCCAATTTCACAAGCGTCTACGATTTATTATATTTTATAGTTTTGCTGTTTTGAAAAGAGAGAGAGATAGAGAGAGAAAGGAACCACAGCAGACTTTCACCTCTGAGATCTGTCTTGGGTACCGTAGCAGAAAACGGACCTCGGTGTGAAAGTGGCCCAAATCCACCTCCTGTCTTTCTGGATGGTGGGAGCCGCGTTCCGCTGGAAACAATGGAGCGGGCTAATCTGGGGGATTTACCAGCGGATTTGATGAAGGCCCGTGTTCCTGGCCAGAGTCTCCCTGACCCCTCTTGTTAAAAACTTCTCATCTCTCCCATCCTCCCCCCCCCTCCTCCTTGTTCTTTTTATGAATGGCCTGAGCATGGATTACTGGGGCTGCTGTGTCTCTAATTAAACTCCCACTGCTTCCCCGCCGTGTCTCGGAGTCACTGCGATTCCCAGCCTCTGGTCGCGTCGCCGCAGCGCTAATGGGCCTGAAAAGGCTCACGTCAGCGCGGCACAATGGGGGGGGGGGGGGCATGGCCGGTGTCGGGGTCGGAGGTCGAAGGGCAATCCCGAGAGGTCGCGGAGAGGCTAATAAGGTGTTGTGTCCGCTAAACTGCGTAATCTCCCTGGGATTCGCCCCCGAGGACGTTCACTCAACCTGTCACTCCTGTGTGTCCTCTTTCTGGGGGGGGGTCTCTGTGTGGGGGGGGCAGTGTTCTTTAGTTTTTTTTTTTTTCAGGAGCTGTACTTTTTTCGAGGATTAATTAACAAAATTTACAGCACCCCTCCTCTTCACCTCCCCCAGTCCCCCACCCCGATTTCCCCCGTTTTTCTCCAGTGTCCTATCTCGAGCCGGCCAATTGAAATGCCTGACTAGTTGATACGGAGAAACAATTAAAATTCCACACGTTTGGCTGGCGTTCCGCGGGCTGTCGGGGATGTGAATGACCCTCCCTGGCGCTGCCTGTGCCACGCTGGCATCGGGCCCCCCCCCCTGATGAGGGTATTATTTTAATGGAAAAGAGTCGCCTATTCAATATTAGCATGCAGCCATCGCCGGGGGCACAAAACACAGATAATGAAGGGGGGGGGGGAACGCGAGGAAAAAAACAAAAAAAAAAAAAAGATCTGGCCAGCGGCCACTTCCAGCGAACGGCCCTGAGCTCCCTCCCCGAAAAACCGAGCGGCACGAAGGCGGCCCGGCGGCGGCATTGCACAGTTCTGCAGCGCAGCCCGTCGGCAGAGCCTCGGCCCGCCAACAGTTCATCTCTTTCTGTTCCGCCTCTATCCTTTTGTTGTGCATGTGCACTATAAAAAGTTTCCTTTATCATTTTTTGGGTTTTTTTTTTTTTGCTAAGTAGACTGCAGGCTCGCTTCAGCGTCTTTTCCCAGGAAACAGCCTGAGACACAAACCAGGCTGGAGCCGGAGTGACGGGATGCGTTTCTGGTGCAGGGCTCTGCTCTCCTCCGCCCTTCCCTCTTCCCCTCTTCCCCTCTTCACCGTCTCATTCTTTCTTGCGGTGCTCTGTGCTCCCCTGGAGTTTTTGGGAGGGGGGCAGGGTTGGGGGGGGTGGTATAAGGATGGGATTTTCAGTAAAGTTTGTGGTTACAGAGCAGAGGATTGTTACGCAATGCACTGGATTGTTTAACCCGTAGGAAGCAAAGCATCGCGCGCCCAGTGCTGCCATTTTGGCTCGACCGTGCGACCACATGTACCGCCCGCCTGTGCCTGGCAGGGCTTAGAACTCTCTGAGCAGGAAATGGTCCTTGGTGTTAGCCGAACACCAACGACGTCTTTTTAAAAATAGTAATTCCTCGTGGCTACGTTACGCGCGTGAGCGAGCGGAATCCCCGTCAGGGGCGAAGCCCGTGGCCCAGGTCTCGCGTCCATGGCGACCGCTGATGGGTCCTGTGAGGACGGGGTCCTGCCCTTTTAGGAACGGGGGACAGCGTGGGAGAGGGGCTCTCGCAGCGCATCGGGAACCTTCATTCACTTTTTTTGAAATGTCCCATATTGTGTTTTTTTGGCTGTATTTGAAACCAAGTTGTGCTGGGCCTACATTATTTTTCATTTTTATTTTTTTTTGTGGGTGACACCAACAGTCAAATTAAATTTACACAAAAATGTGCTGGCAGGAGAGTGAAGCCATTTCTGAAGCGCTGGACTGAACCTGCTATTAATTTAAAGCCCGTTTGGTTGTTTTATTTACTTTGCGTTTCCGTTTTGGAGCGACTGGCTGCAATGTTGCACACAGCTGCCAGCAAGGCGGATGTACAGTATGTCAACGTCAAGCTCGTTCCTAACGTGTAATTAGGCTCTGTTTATTTTCCTGCCTTCTGTGTTTGTTGTTTTTTTAAGTCCTTGGTGCCTCATATGACTGCACGTCATGCGTAAAATAAACCTCCCAAAGATTAGCTGCAGATTTCTGCAACGCTTCTGCAATCGTGCAATGAGCAATCACATTTAATGAGCAGAGACTCGCATTTCACCGTGCTGTTGCATTCTATTTGCATTCGAGTACTACTGTTAATGACACGTTATGAAAACAATAAAATCTAATCAATGACTTGATCGGTGACACAGCACTTTTGGCATGGTGCTCCTGCGAAACTGCTCGGACTCCTCAAATCTACAGAGTAAAGAAAGCAAACAAAATAAAGTGAAGCCCCAGTGTAAGAAAGGAAGCCCTGGACTCTTTAGTTTTAAAACGCAGTGGTTATTATTCACAGTAGAGCTGGGTCAGTTGGAGTCGTAAAATCACACGGTCTGGAAGCTGATATTAATCGTGTGAAGACGACCCCAAAAAAAGGCTGTAGAAACCCGTAGTGTTTACGGCTTCTTAGGGCGCCTGGAATATAAAATCAGGATAACCGTTAAGGTTTTCATTTGTGTAGCAAGCGGAAGAGAGATGTAAATCTGTCAGCCTCCCGTCCATGCTCAGCGTATTTGTGCTGGCTTTTAGTCAGTGATGGCACATAGGAGGATTCAGGCTGTATTTCTCAAGAGCATTGTGTAAGAGCAGTTATGAGAAGTCATGTTATGTTTTTGATTATTATCATATATGCAGCATTGCAGCAGCAGCACCGAACCGAAAAAAAATTTAAAGCGTAGGAGTTTTTCTGAAAACGGTCTATAGTGTACACCACTCCTCATGTACTAATGTACTATGTAGGCTATACTTTATGTACTTCTAAATTATATGAAAAAGTAGGGCTGTATGTTTCGCTGTTGTTGAGACGCTGCCGCTGCTGCTGCTGCTGTTGGGTGTGTCACCGGCTCACGGGGTGGCTGAGGAAGACGATGGTGAAGCTCAGCTAATGAGCTCGGGGTCCTCAGACCGCGGCTTTGACCTGGGCGGTGTGGGGCAGGGCTGGAGTGACCCAGACTCCCCACAGTTTCCCCTCTAATCACATCTGATGCTCAGTTCCCAGCTTGTCTCTGGTAATTAGACCTTATCTGATCAGGCAGGAGGCTTTTTTGGAAATCTGGGTGGCGTTCTGATAATTGGACCCCCCCGCCTCGATGTTGCTTTTATGCCTATTCTTACCGCGGTGGAATTTTAATACCTTCGTCTTTTTTTGTGTTTGGTGCGTTTGTTTTTTTTTCCAAAATGGCTGTACACATCACTGCTGGTTGACTCCAATATTGGACTTTAATAAAACCATAAGGATGCAACCACGGTCTATAGCTGTAACCGATGCTTAAAACAAAAATTGTCACCAGATACGATTAACCAACTAAAAATACAAAGAGCACAAGTTGGCATGATATCCTCAAATGAATCGGCTCTCAACATTTTTGATCTTTGAATGTTGCATTTCTGGTTGGGGGTGGATTATAATGGAATGCCCAGTATGCCGTTCCACATTGTCTTACCTTGCAGTGACATTTTAACACATTTATTTGCGTCTCTTTCTTTCACAGGTGAGAGAGATGGATGGCCTCGCTCTCATTCTAGATAACTGCAACATCGACAGCAACAACCCCTGTATCCTTAACCTTGGCTGGACCAATCCTCTTCCTGTGATTGTGTGGTGTGGATGTCAGTAATCATCAATGAAGAACCTCCCGGTTTTATTTTGTGCTGCACAAAATTCCTCTGATTTCAGAGTATGTGTCTTACATATGTGTGTTACATATTTCATAATTTGGGTTGTGCATTCAGCTAAAGGGACTGGTCCAGTGCCTTATAGATCATAATAAGAATAATAATACTAATAGAAATAATAACGATGAGTCATATGTAGCCGCTGCGCTTCTGTGTGGCCCGGGCTGCTTCAGCATGGCCTCCCAGTGGCCTGTTCTGCTCTTGGACGCTGCGTCTGAGGTTTAACCTCGACACCCCCGAAAGGGTGTCCAGTGTGTTTGCACTTCTTTTGCTCGGTCGAGTTCCTCTCCCATGGCTGCTGTCTCCTGTTTGGTTTCCCTGCATGCTCAGCTTAGCAGCCCCTTACCTCAGACGGCCATTTTGCGTATATTTAGTGTTTACTTACGGTGCTGGCACTCCTCGCTCACTTTCCGGATCACCCCCCCACCCCCCACCCCCTCGGTTTTATGAATGACTCCATTGAAACCGACGGGCGTATTGTGGATTGTGTGAGTTTAATGGCTATTGAGTGTTCATAGTGTGTTTTGTTTATTCTAATAAGGTGGGGGTTTTCAGGCCTTGTCATTACTCTGCTGTGTGGTCGCACTCAGCCCTGAGCTTTTGGACGGTCTGGTCTTCGGGATTCGACCACACAGCTTGTGCTGTGTTCCTGCGGGCTCTCTGGCCCCGTGCGCCGTCCCGTCAGTGCTGATCCTCAGCCTGCACCTTTCCGTTTCGTGTCGAATTTCCGCAGGTGTGCCTGACCTCGCCTCCGTTCCGGAAGTTTCAGGGGTCAGGGGTCAGGGGTCGACTGCCTCTCACCTTGCCTTTTTTACGCCAGCTGTTTGTACAGTGCAATAGAGAACTGGTCTGGTTGTAAAAAAACAAAACAAAACAAAAAAAACATTACAACGTTGACAAAACATTCCTTTAATATGAGAACGTTCCCTGTTAGCTGGGATCACACCCTTCAGCTCTGCCTGGGCCAGTTCTTCCTCATACGTATTGATGCTGTGGGATTCTCTGTGTGGCATTAGCCATCTGTGCCCAATGCCTTTACCCTCTCTTTGTTGCTTTTATTCCTCAGTGCTGTCTTGATTGGTTGTATCATCGTTGTGATCGAGCCCCCACTCCCCTCGCCCACCCCTCACTGTTTCCTGTTTCAGGCGCACTCTGCCTGGGTCTTTCGACTGTGCCGCTGCAGGATGTAATGTTCAGACAAGTCCCCCTGGCGAATGTGGGTGGCTGATGCAGTGCACGTGCAGTCCAAGCGGTCCCGTTCTCCGGAGAGCGCCGCTGTTTTAAATTTAAGAGCAGCGGGGGCACGGCGCCGGCCCCTTTCACTGGGAGATGAGCCGGTAATCTCGCTGCGCTCCCGTCTGATGGGGCTTCCTGCCCGCTCGAGGAAGTTGTCATCATTGGTTATCGCTGAACTCGTTCACGTGGGTCACATGCGCGCCTGCCAAGCCCGAACTGGCAGACTGCTAGGGGTTCATTTGTTTGTCACTCTAAAACTCTAAAATGGAGTCCCTTCCCCTCTCTTCATATTTCTCTTTCTTTCTCTCTTTTTCTCTCTCTTTCTCTCATTGATGTTTAGCATGGTGTCCATCTTTCTTACCAGTTGATTTTACAGTATATATACTGTATATGTGTGTGTGTGTGTGTGTGTGTGTGTGTGTGTGTGTGAGGAGAGAGTGTGTGTGTGTGTGGTGTGTGGTGTGGTGTGGTGTGTGTGTGGTGTGAGTGTGTGTGTGGTGTGGTGTGGTGTGTGTGTGAGTGTGAGTGTGTGTGTGTGTGTGTATTTTAATCTTTTAAGAAGTGATCGCAGAGACGGATCGTCGTGGAGTCTCCGTCTCGGTCGGGGGTGTTGGGACTCCTGCTGTCCCAGATTATGGCCTGTGTTTGATGGCCTGTGTTCAGCTGCGTTTCTGTGCCAGGCTGGACTCTGCTGCCAGCGAAGCCCTCACACTAATGGTAGTGTGCTGGATTCAGTGGTGTGGTGCTGACACGCCGCACCGCTGATCATCGCTGTGTAGCGTTTCCTTCGCTGGGTTTCTCACGCCGTCGCCTTGGCGTGTTGAGATCACTCCACAGAGATTCGCTCGTTTGTGTTCATATGTGGGGTGAAATCGATGCATAAACCGTTCAGCCAACATCCAGAATCTGGATGCTTTATTCTTTATAGAGCGATGCATATGTGCATAAGGGGTGAGAAGCTTCTCTTTTTCCTGTCTGCAGTTGCATGGTAAAACGGGTTAAGTTTATAACTGAAGGGCAGGGACAGAGGGATGTTTATTTAAGTGAGAGTGGCTGTAGAGACTGGCCTGTGGTGGGGGGGGGGGGGAGTGGGGGGGGGTGGGATTGGGGTGCTGATGGGTCCCGTCTCGTCCCCCGGCTGTGTGGAAAGCCGCTCACACCGCAGGGAAGGTGTGGCGGGGCGCTGACCGGCGGACGCAGAGCGCAGAGTGGCGCTGGCTCGATCCCCCGTCCCGTTTGGGGAAGAGTCCCGCCTGTGCTGGCGGAGCCTCAGAGGGAGCCAGACAGCGTGACTCACGGCCGGCGGGCCGGCGCAGGGCCGCCCCAGACCTCAGACAGATCAGCCTGCTGCTGCAGCGTCTGCCGGCCCCGCATTACGCAACGGGGACTCCCTGCTTCTTCTTTTTTTAAAATCCGTCCCGTGCCACGGCCGCCCTGCCCCGCCCCGCCTCGAACCTCTGCGTTTCAGTTTACTGTTACAGAAAAAAAACTTTTATTTATTTTTTGCACCTGATATGCCAGTGTCTTCCTGCCATTTGACCTTTGACCTTTGAAGTGGCCAATTATACTGTAGCATTTTCGAGGGGCGAACTCTGCCCTGGCGATTCCCAAAAAGGGGTGCGCGTGCGGAGCGGCGTGTTTTCCGGCACTGACAACAGCCCCGCTTGCATCCGGACGTCCCGCCGCGGCCCCACAAACCAGAGAGGAATGCGGCTGCCCTGCTCTCAGGTTGTGCCTCATTAAGTTTTTGATCAGAGACCACCATGGCTACTAGAGCAAACACGCGAAAAACAAGAGAAAACAGTTCCCCGGGGGGACAGCGGGACAAGGAGGGGGGGGGAGCCAATGGGCTGGAGCCGTTTCAGACCTCGCCCAATCAGAGCAGGGGAAACGGGAGAGGGGCGTCCGTCTGCGCCGACGAAGCGGGATCGTCCGTCATTCTTTCCCCATGAGACACGCGAGTAAAGCCGTCCGTGTAAAACCCCGGCGAGCCGCATACCGCAATATGTCTCGGCACGACCGGCGGCCTGGCTGCTGCAGGTGATGAGACAGTATTTGGAAAGGGGAGGGAAGCGTGTCTAGAACAAGTCATCTGTATATATATATATATTTGTTTTTAAATAAAAACTGTCTCGCTCTCACCCCCGAGTCATGTAATACAATGATTGTTCATCTTAGATGGGGGGGTGGCTAAGCTCTTCTGGTAAGAGCACTGTCCATAAGATGACACATAGACCCTTTTTTAGAAGGAATTATTAAACCTCCATTTTAATAATAAATGCCGTATGGGTTTGAGACCAGTTTGGATTTGACAGTTTAATTATCTGCAGAAATTTGAAACGATGCTGAAAGATTGGTGAGGAGTTCTAACGGGCAGTTAGTGGAATCTGAAACATTTTGTGCAGTACCTGCCGTTAGGGGTTTGGTGATGTCACAAGGTGCACGACAAGCCTCCTGGTTACCTGGTTGTTTAGCTGTACGATTCTACACTAGGTGTCGCTGTAGTTCACAAGACTGTGCCCAGTCATTTCCTCTTTGTACGACAGTGTATGGGTTAAGGTGCTCATTCATAGTATCAGTACAGGACCCTAACCTGTTGTGTCGTGTAACGTCTGAAAGAGACGGTTTCTTTTTTTCCTTTTTAAAAAATAACTCGGCCAGCCCTGGTTCTGGCTGGGGGGCTTTCCCTGTGCTTTTCCCAACTGCGTGTTTTCCCATGGATGCAATGGGAATGTCCCAACATCCACAACCTATACAGGCTTCTCCTGTGGTACACGGGAGATTGATACTCAGGTGGGATCTGACCCATATCTCGTTCCTCGTTTGCTGCCCATACCCAGCCTTCGGAAATCAAATGGACCCCTGGGGTCCGTATCGTGACTCAGACACCTGCCGCCGGTCCTTCTCGGGCTCCGCGTGAGCGGGTCAGCGCCAGAACCCGATGGCGCGCCCGAAACCCGCCGCTCCGCGCCGTGCTCTACCCGGTCCGGGCTGCGGGGGATCGTTTCGCAGGGGGCGGGGGGTGTGCCTGTAGAATGTGAGGAATCCACCCGCCTGGCGCTGGGCTCTGTGCCTCGAGTCAGCCCGGAGCACACGTCTGACCCCCCCTGTCTGCTTCGTCTGCCCTGCACCCCCCCACACTCACTGTCTCTCTCTCTGACTCCCCTCTCTATCGCTCCCTCTCTCTCTCTCTCTCTCTCTCTCTCTAACTCCCCTCTCTATCGCTCCCTCTCTCTCTCTCTCTCTCACTCTCTCTCTCTCTAACTCCCCTCTCTATCGCTCCCTCTCTCTCTCTCCTCTCTGCTCCCTCTCTCTCTCTCTCTACCTCTCTCTCTCTCTCTCTCTCCTCTCTCTCCTCTATCTCCCCCTCTCCTCATTCTCCTCTCTCTCCTCTCTTTCCCCCTCTCCCTCTCCCTTTCTCCCTCCCTGTCTCGTTGGCCTTTGAGTCAGTGGTGCGGAGAGGTCTAGACGGAGTGACGGTGTGCTTTTTCTCTGACGGTGGCGGTCTGGTTCATTCTGGCCTGCGCCGGACGGCACATTTGGGGGGGGTCTCTCTTTGGAGAAAGGAGGGCTGGTTTTCCGCACACATCTGCCTCCAGGCATTCCTGATCCCCCAGAGCAATTAACCAGCTAACCGCATTTGCATATGTAAGAGCACTCCGCCATCTGATAGTGCTGTGGTTGTTTAATAGGTTTGCGTGTGTGTGTGAATATGTGTGTGTGTGTGTGTGTGTGTGTGTGTGTGTGTGTGTGTGTGTGTGTGTGTGTGTGTGTGTGTGTGTGTGTGTGTGCGTGTGTGTGTTTACATGAGTGTGTTCGACAGAGAGATCAAATGTTTTTTTGATTTTTTCAAAATCCTGCGCTGATTAAATGCTTTGCTCTCTCTTCTCAATTGTTCCATTTTGGGTTTTTCGGATATAAAAATCTGGCCCTGAGTCCGTGACTAGCTTCAGATGGTCAGATGCAGCGGTCGCCATCTCGGCCTCCCACATTTCCAGCGCTCACGGTTGCCCACGGTTTCGCGCACTCAGGCCTTTTAAGGGCTCGTGACTAACCCGCTGAATTCGGCGCCGCTACCTTTGACTCACTTTTCCCCGTTTGTGAGCGCGCTCTCTCTGCGGCTTATCGTTTAACGCTGGGAAAGTGTGCGTGAGCGTGTGTGGGAGTGTGTGTTTGGAAATGTATTTATATATAAATAAATGTATGGATGTGTATGTATGTACAATATAAACATGTGGTACCACTGAAAGGAGAATGTAATATAAAATGTGCCAACGCATATCAAGGACCATATGCCTGTTTTTTTTTTGTTTTTTTTTGGGTATTTTCCTGTTACCAAAGAAACCGTAAGCTTTGACGAAGCGTGCGTTTCCTGTGCGATGCGGCCCCCGCCATACAGTAGAGACCGTACTGTAAGGCCCGGCGGCCAGGATGATGAGCGATGCAGAGGTGATGTCACCGGCCGCTCTTCCTCCTCTCCGCGGGGACGTTTGTTTTCGGGCAGCTGTGACGGGGCTGGGCTGTCCTCTCCCGTTCCGTCAGCGCGCTCGGCTGGCTGGCCGGCTGCCACCGCGGCGGACGTGCATGCCTTCAAACCGGCGGGCCGAGAACAAGCCCCTCTGTTGTAACATCCTGTTTCTAATCTGCCCAGATCAATACCCGCTGTCTACTTAATCAAAATCCCTCGGCCCCTGCCCCCGCCCTGCCCCCGCCGTGCCCCCACTGTGCCCCCGCCGCCTTGGCACATGGTTGCCATGGTTGCCTGTTTTTAAAAAAATAATAATTTTTTTGACCCTAATAATGTTTAATCTCCAGCACATTGGAGATTGAAGTTAAAATGAAACCTGTGGTTAGTCTTGGGTAATAGTTAGCCAGGAGTGGGCGGAGCTGTTGTTAGTATGGAGGTGTAGAGATGGGCCCGGGTGGTACGGGTGTGGTAGTGTGCTCTGCACTGCTGCTGCTCCTGACGTCCCGGCCTGTGACCTGCACACCAGGGACCCGTGGGGCCCACTGACAGGAGGGTCTTCGGCCCACATCGCATCCTGTCATTTTAACAAGGCCATTGAGTGTGTGCTAGTCTGATTGTCTAGTCTGACTCATTCTCACTCTTCCTCTGTCCCTCGCTCCCCCAAATATATTAACATATCCGTGGAAACAGGTTGATTCTGAAGATGAAGGCCTAGAGCTCAGCACGTTACCCAGTGTTATATAAAAGGGAAATCCTGTTTAAGAAATATTTAGAAGCATTCCTGAGAATGCTGGTCTTCCGTGTGGCTGAATGAGGGTACTGCACCGGGAGGAAGGGAAACCCAGTGGGGGTTGAGTTTAATCCTACGCTGCCGACGGCAGGCTGGCGGGGGCGCCAAAGAGCAGGAAATGGCGTTGGTGTAAATCCTGGCTTAGCCTCGGCCTCTGGAGTGCAGAGGAGAGGAGAGGGTGTCTGTGAGGTTTTCGTTTTTTTTTTTTTTTGAGGAGGTGCTGTTCTCTCGGGCTGCACTCACTTCCCCCTGAGATTTATCTCCTCTCTGTTGCTATGATACAGCTCCCCCCCATTTCTCCGGGGGGCTCCCCCGCTCAGCGACGCTCTCTCTCTCTCTCTGGCATTCGGCTGCTCAGGCCTCGCAGCTGACACCGCGTAGGAACAGCGCTCTGCGGCTGCGCAAACAGAGCGCGAGAACCGGCCGTCAAAACACGGTTTTTATATAAAAAAGGCAGAATGAGAAGCTCGAGGGCTCTCCAGCTCTTAACCGCCTGGGTCACCGGGCGACGGGGCGGTTCCGTGGCCTTTATGTCCGCCCGGCTACACCCCAAAACTCTGTGTTCCGCTACCGCGGGGGTTTGGTGAGGAATCCGGGAAGCGCTCTGACTCGGCGGAGATAAGGCCCCGGTGACGTTGTGCTGGGAAACGGGACAAAACAGAAAGCAGACTTCCCAGCAGCCCTCTGCCATGACTGTTCTAAACCCCCGCGGCGTGAGCGCTGTACTCACAACATCGGCCCGCCTGCAGTCCTGCACTCCCACCTCATTACAGGGCAAAAAAGAAAAACCTCCGGAGTGAAGTGTAGCCCTTTACCTGTCATTTTTAAAAAGGCACCCCTGCCCTTCAGCATTGAACTTGTCTGAAGGCGATAAACCGTAGAAACGGACGTTCTGCATACACTGGGTAGCTTAGCGAAAGCGGGGTGAGCCTCCAGGGGGTATTACATCCTGCATGAGCGGGGTCTTATTTTTTTTGGGGGCGGCTGCATCGGTGCGCCCCCAGTGCGGTCGCCGCGCCCCGCAGTGTGAACCGGCCTTGAGGACGGAGCGTTTTTGGGTTGTGACTCCGCGTCCTCAGCGGCTTCTCTCCTCCAGAGTTTTATCGCCCCGCTTATTTTTGGTAGCGTACGGCGAGCATTTCAGCGTGAAGGGAAAAACAAACGGTTTTTTTATCTCCCTGTGTGAAGGGAAAAGGGGAGGTTCAGCACAGTGCGGTGCGTTCTGTGAAAGGTATCGCCGCGCTTGGCTCCTGTTGTTTTTGGCCGTCGCTCCGGGCCCTTTGGCTGTTTTTCTGTTGGGTTTTTTTTCGCAGCGTGGAGAGCGGTGGGAGAGGAGCCCGTTTGAATGACACGTGTATTTATGTGCGCTCTCACTGCGCTGCTTCGTGTCATGTGCGCTTTTACGAGGCTTCGGGAATGAATCTTCGTGTCATGTCTGCGGTACATTCCACGAGCTTCGCATGTAATTTTGTTTTCTGTTTTTATCTCCCTCCCCCCTGCCTCCTGATTTTTCGGGACGGGCCCTTCCCGCCCGTAACGAAGGTTGGGTCCGGTCTCTCCTTCGCCGTGTGAATTTTGATACGGTCTTGAGAAAAATGTTCTTCCTGATCACCGAGTTCTCCAGGTTTTCTGAGCCGTGAAGTTCAAAAAGCTTCTCCTTCCTTTTCCCAGTGAAGACTGTCGGTACTGAAATGTCAAACACCAGGGGACCGTTTGGGTGATTTGGGTGAACTGCCCCGTTAAAGCACTGTTACAGTGAGCACTGTGGCTGGCAGCCCGACAGTGGCCCATAATGCCGAGTGTGACCTTTGACCCTGGCAGGGCACGCTCTGAGAGGGACGTTTTGTTGGTTTGGCGGTGGTTTCCGTCATGCGTACTGGCTCGCAGGGGCCTTCGTTTGTCGTGGGCTGACCGTACGCCTCTCCGCACTGCAGGGAGGGACTTGGCTGTTTTTATTTGGGTTTTTCTGGTTGGGTGTATGGAAAGTTCAGTCAGGACTTCACCCTGGGCCAACATTTCTTTTTTTTTTTTAAAACTAACTTCTCCCAAGACTATTTTACGATGGTGTGGTTTACAGAGAGCCTGAAGAATGTCCAGGGAAATGTGCGCTTATAGATGCTCAGAACTACTCAAGCAGGGTATAGGCACCAATGGCCATAGTCACAGATCAGCACAGATCTGAAAATGAAAAGTGAAGTGCTGTCTCCGCTTACCTTGACTTTCTAGTTTTGATTAAACCCATTAAACAAATAAAATTTCGATCCTTGATCTGAATGGCAATGGGGCAATTTATCTTGGAAATTACCTAAATGTAAGGACGTGTGTGTAGTTTTTATTCATTGTGGAATTTTTATTGAAGTGTTGACAGAATTAGTTTTGCAGAAGTACATGGGTGACTTGTTAGCTCAGCATTTGGTTTTGAACCTTCTGTTGGCAGTATCAAACTGCAGCCTAGCTTTAAATAGAAAGGAAACACATTTCTCATACATGTGATAACAGTGAATGAGAGGGTACTATGAAGTGGTAAGGACCAGGAACTATAAGCTCCTTGGCCCGAAGCATTAAAGTTTATTCAGCAAATGTCACGCTTTTGTAAAAACCAATGTGAGGTTGGTTTGGAGTGTTTTAGTGATTTAATAACATTTAGAAACTGATTGTCTCGGTCTTTGTAAAGGAGGATCTCTGCCAGTTTTGAATCTAAAAGGCTGTGCGTTGCTGCTTGGCACTGAGCCTGGTTTCCCAGGAACTCGTTGATGAAAGCTCATTATTTCGGCCCTTCAATTTACAAGGCTTTATTTTCAATGAAGATGGTTTCAATGTATGAAAAAAATGAAGGCTCTCCGTTGAATAAATTAATGTCCTTTATGCAGGAAGTCTGCCTCCAGTCAAAGTAAAAAAAAATCAGTAAATGCTAACAATTACTTGATTATAAATTCTGCGATATTTGACCAGAATTCCCCCCCTGCTTGTGTCAGAATGTCTGAACGTGTTTGTCCTTTAAGTAGATTTGCAACAAAATCGGGCTGTGGTATTCTTGCAGTAACTATGGAAACATCGGAGGCCTATCCAAGGGAGGCTTAGTATACAATAAAAGTGCTTAAAGTGTTGCCAGGATTAGGGACTTTAGAGCATGTTTAATTTCACCTCTTTGGGCGGTGGAACAAGGGGGCAATGGGAATATTAGCTCACTTTCAATTTAATCTCTTGTTGCACTTCAGATTTGGTGGGTTTGGTGTGGGGGATATCAGGGCCTTGAACAACAACCAGGGTGTTTAATGTAATATTCATTCACTGCTTTCAAAGCAGGACACAGCTGGTGTCAGAAAAAAAAAGTTTATCAGTTTATCTTTAATGGAGAAAAAAAGATGCCATGACTTCCACATCCCACCCAAGATGAGGCTGAGAGTGCTGTTTGGAGACTTTCACGGTTGATTTGGCATCAGCGTTGGGTTGACGTTGTAAAAGAAAATTAAACAGCAGCCCCCCCCCCCCCCCACCACCCCCAGCTGTGCAGTATATGGCAGTGGGGGGGTGAGTGATGTGGTGGGGCTGTCATGTTGCAGTGGTCCAGCAGGCAGTGCAGAGTTGAGCAGGGGAGGGAGGCTTTGCAGCGATCCAGGATTGCATTTAATGGTTTAGGTGGAAGGCTGCCAAAGTTACCTAAAATTCTCTCTTCCCTCTCCCTTCTCTGTCCTCTCCATCTCTTTCTCTGTCTCCCCGCCCCCCTCAGGAGAACCTGTGAAATCCGCCCCCCACCGCACACACACACTCACACGCACACTCGCACATTTAGGTGTTACGCACCCAGACGGAGAAAGGAGGAGGATGATCAAGCACTGATTCAGTGGCATGAGAATCTACCTGGTGCGTGTGTGTGTGCGCGCGCTTGTGTGCATGTATGCGTTTGTGTTTGTGTGTGTGTGCGCATGCGTGTGTGTGCATATGTGTGCGCGTGCGTGCGTATGTGTGCGTGTGCGTGCGTATGTGTGCGCGTTCATGCGTATGTGTTTGTGTGCGTGTGTGTGTGTGTTTGTGTGCGTGTGTGTGTGTGTGTGTGTGTGTGTGTGTGTGTGTGTGTGTGCGTTCCAGGGGGTGGAGGGGGAGTAATGGCTGAGGTTAAAGGCTGATGCTCACACAGACTGTGCTTTTCCAGAAAAAGGGGAAAACTGAGTTTGTTTTTTTTCTGGAATGCAGGGGAGTTTGTCAAAATTTTGAAAGTTTGCCTAAGAGGATCCCTGTGCTGGAAAAATTATGTCCCACTAAATATTCTGACTGTCCTTGTTTAGAGATAGAGATAATTCTGAAGACTAATTCCATTTTCATTGGCATTGTTAGCTTATGTAGCTGTGGGAGAAAATGAAGAAGGATAAAATGATTTAAACCCAGTGACTTAAAGCTTGAGGTTGACTGCGGTGCTTTGGCTGTAGTCTGGCTTGTTATGAATGCTTATTCATGTGTGTCAGCTGGTAATCCCTGATAATGTAATGTTTGTCTTTACGGTTTTTTTATTATTTTATTCTGTGACTTTTAGATTATTTATTGGGACGTACAGGACGGCACTGTGACCACGATGAGATGACCGGTGAACGAGAACATTTATCCTGGAGTTTTTAGACTGTTTTTGTTGAAGCTGAATCAATGGAACTCAGTCGCATAGCCCGAGGTCCAACGTGCTATTTCTGGGCTGTAAGGCAGTTTACAGCAGGGCTGCCCAGTCTGATCTGGAAAAGGGCCGGTGTGGGTGCGCTACAGCACCCGATTTGAGCTATTTAACTAATCATGGCCCTCAGTCAGTACATGGACAGGTAGAATCAGGTGTGTTGGTGCTGGGATAAAGCGAATGCCTGCACGCACAGCGGCCCTTCACAGATAAGATCGGACTTTTAGAAAGTAAAAGTTTTTTTGTTCCAGTCACCTGTATTTGCTAATTAGCCCAACTCTTCATCCAGGAAGTAGAACTTGTATCATGTCCTTAACCCGCGGCGCCTGCCCCCAGTCATCAGCCAATGGGCCGTCTTCGCCATCCGGATCCTGCTGGAGCACAACCGGGAGAACCAGGAAATGGTGCGGGCCCTGGAGCGGCGGGGCGTGGCGGACGACTCCTCCCTGAGGGACATGGGCTTTCGGCTGGAGGAGAGGGACGGGACGCTCCTGCTGAAGCCCCTCCGCAGGGACCACTGACCACCCCCCCCGCTCCCCCCCCATCCGCCCCGCCACCGCAACCCCTGTGTGGGCCCACGGCAGCACCAGTGGCAGGTGGATCACAGCTTGTATTTAAAACCCTTTGAAGATGATGTTTTGGGTTTTTTTTTTTTCCTTTCGTAATTGTATGTCGGTGTTCTAGAACCAGTAGTGACAGTTACATCAGCATTGGGACGTTCACTTGAGAACTTTCTGATCACATGTTTGCGACCTTACACGTTTAAAGGGTTTAAAAGAAAAAAGAAAAAAAGGCAGTTTTGCACTATGCGTTGGTGTTGGACACAGATGTGACTCACCTGATTTAAAATGACAAACCCTATGCAGGCGATGGTGTATATTGGTAGCACCAGGAGTTCAGCAGAGATAGATTAACATCCTCCTGGAAGGTACTGGGGTCAGGGCATAAGTACCTTGTTATATAATGCAAATGTAGGTTATCGTAATGCCCTGTAATACATGCGTAAGTGTAACGCATAACGGCGGGTTGTTAGGGGCGATGATTGGCGTTTCCGTGTTGGAGCTGACATAGGAATAGGACTAGTGCTTGTACATCGTGTTTTTTTTCTTTTTTAAAAAAGTTTTTCGCATTTATTTTTCTGAGAAAGGGGATGGTACCTTTCATAGTAATGTATCTTTGACAGATTACGACCTGTTCACCTGTCTCACAGGACGTCAAACAAACCCCTCGATGGAACGGCAGTTCGGTTTGAGTTTGAGTTTGTTATTCTGTATTTGCAAGGAGGTCAAAGTTCGGATTTAGCCTGGACTCTCGTCTCATCTTAATCACCTTGTCGTTTGATTGTGGCGATGCATCCCACTGTTCTCTCAGCACTTGCAGGTTTCCATCAGGAAAAAAAACACATCATTTATGATGGGAAAGGAAATTATTCACATCATAAATGATTATGAATTCATTCTAAGCTACTTCAGTTCAGAATGGACTAGCGTAACAGTAAGATGATTTCGTCCGTTTGAAAGAGAAAACAACAATATTCCGCCAGGCTGTTTTTGCCCAGTGCAAACCTGCACGCATTCATACTTCATTTTACCATTCATCGGTAACTTCTGAAACATGACCCCTATTCCTGTAATGTAATGTGCTATTTATGCACAATATCCAATAATAGCCATTGCACAGAAATGAAATGATACCCCTCCCCCATTCTGTCACAGTACAGTGCATCCTGAAAACCTGTTTATTGTGATTTTTGCGCATAATATCTACAATATTATTCTTCTAATGTTATGGGCACAGCCAGTATAATCCCCGACACAAAGCACTTGCTGTCTGGGATCTTCCATCTCCCGAATGTTACTTGTCTCACATCGCATGCAATTCCTGTCATCCTTCAGCTACTCATATTTCCATATTTCCGTAAAAAACAGTTTTTTTGTTGTTTTTATTCCTTGTTGCCTGAGCAGGAAACTTTTTATCCCAATTAATTTTCTACCGCAGGAGATGTTTTGGCCTGGTCTCAACTGTCTGGAGTCAGACTGAAGTGGAATCAGGACTTCTATCTGGCTAAAGTTTCTTCATCTCGTTCAAAACTTAGAAATCCAACAGGAGCCCGAAACTCCAAGCAGTAAACCCTCCTATTATAATGTGTAATTAAGCACAGAAATATACAGGAAACGGTCTTTGAATGTTCTGCAGCGTTCCTCACCCACCCACCCATCTGAATACATTTTGTGCGCTGTGTTTTATCGGGAGAACAGGAGAGGGAAATGTGACCTACAGTTTAAGGCCCTTCGTTTCTGTACCAAACGAGTACCTTTGTTCCTTAGCTGTCATGATGGTTCTGCAAAATGGCGATGACAAAAACTACTACTACAAAAAAGAAAAGAAAAAAAGAACTCCATCCTTCTGGCTTTTTTGTAGTCTTATGTGGATGTGGAAAGTTGTGGAACACTTGTGCGCTCCCCTTTGCCGCTGGGCCGGCCCGGGCCGGGATTCGGGGGGTTAAAATCCCGAAACCCGGCTCAGAATGGAAATTCCTCAGCGGTTGTAGAGAGAGAGGGAGAGAGGGAGAGAGAGAGAGAGAGAGCGGAGGAGGAAAGCGGTGGGTGTCCCCTTCTCTCCTTTTTTCCACTTTGGAGTAGACACTTCTTCACCTCCGCCCTCGCCTGCCAAGCAGTGGGGGTACACAAAACACACAGGCATAATCCATATAATAAAAACGGCAAATGAATGGGTTTTGTGGAAGGCCGAAAAGGGGGTAATGCTCTGTGTTTTCTAAATGGGAAAACGCAGGGCTTTTCAGAGGGAAAACACGCTGATTACTGTATTGAAAAGTGGCTTTTGATTCCCCTGTGAGGTTTAATCCCCGCGAACACAACGGCACCCCTGTCCTCCACCAATGGCGATTCAGCCCCCCAAAGAGAATTCTATTACCGGCCAGGGTGGGGGATTAATTCTGAACCTGATCAGTCATTAAAAAAAGCCAGGCCCTGTTGAATCGGGAGAATGGCGGAGCCAGTCCTTCACCGCTTTTGACCACTGCGCCTCTCTGTTCGCAGAAAGCTCGAGGTTCACAGTTTGTTGTTTCTAAACAATGCGTGGGAGTAGGTGAATGAAGCCCTCCCCCACTATACATTTATCCCTTTGCGTTTTTTCTTTCTCCTTCTTCTTCTGCTCCTTCGTCATCTTCTTCTTCCTCGCACGGAAAAAGCAATTAAAAGTGGGGGGATTTTATAGATGGACGGGGGGGACGGGGGGGTGGGGAGGGGGCGAGGGGGCAAGGGGGGGAGGCCCGGGGAGCTATTCTCTCAGTGATGACTCTGAATGAGTGGCACTACTCAGTGCACACAAAAAGAGTGGCCTAGCTGAGGCCTGAGTGTGGCCCTATCAAAAGAGTGCCAGTAAACAGTATTACAGGCCCCCGTTCCCTTTAGTCCTCGAGCACACACGCACACACACACACAACACACACGCACACACACACACACACACACACACACACACACACACACACACACACTAGAAAAAGTGAGTTTCAATTAGATGGAAAAGCTCCTTATGTTTTCTGTGTTTAAATTCTTTTATTTAAATAATTTCATGGGTTTCAAATAAAAAAATGTGTTAAACCTGTTGATTGATTCTTTATTGATTCTTCTCTGCTTTGTGTTTTTAAAGCGGAATGCAAAAGAACGCGACGCGTTTCCCTCACACACGCTCTTATCGAGTGTGGCGTCGTCTTCAGAGGATTGGTTCGAGTGATGATTGGCTGATATCGATGTTTCCCTGGCGACTCGTTGATGCTGGGGGATGGACAGAGCTCTGCTGGAAACCTCCTCTTCTACAGGACATGCTCAGAACTTCACTCTTTTAAGCATGGGGGAATACAGGAAGATTAACTGAAATTGAATCCACCTGAAAGGATGATTTGTGGTCCAGTTTCCTGTATTTCAACCAATTAAAAGTGGCAGTATTTACATGGGCCAATTCTGCGACTGTGGGTCTGACGAACACCTGACATACAGCCCACAGAAGATCAGTTACAGCGCCATTTCCTCGTCTAAATTAGGGAACTGGTATAATGTTTTAATGAATTCAATTTGGTGATATTAAATATCCGTATACAGCGATTAAAATTAATAGCACAAAAATATTCCGAATAGCAGGAGTAGCAAGCCAGCACTGCGAGTTATTGACGATGCTCAATTCAGGGAACGGGCTGATCTAGGAGAGGCTGAAAAGTGTGTGGCAATATTAGGAAATAAAGCCCCTTTAATATCCTGCTTGAGAAGGGTGGGTGGGGCCCGGGGTGGGGGGGTCAGCATTATAAGCTCTCCAGTCTGGCCGTTGTTGGGGTTTGTTAACAGCCTTTTACTGTGGTGGCCACCCGAAACCCTGACCGGCTGAGGTCCGGTTGCCTTCGCCCCCCCTCCCGCCCCCGGCATTTTTATCAATGACAACTTTTCAGACGGCCTGGGAACAGGGGGGGAAAAAGGAGGGATTAATCCAGCCACAGCGGGCTTGGGCAGGTACAGTACAGTACCATGCTGTCCCTCCCAAGCAAAGTTCCTGTCTTCCGTCGAGCATCAGTTTGGCCTGCGAACCTCAGCCTTTCCGTGCATATACACACACGCACAAACCTCTTATGCATACTCATACGCACACACACACACTCCTCTTATACACACACATAATCACACACACACACACACAGATCAGAGGAGGCTTTATCAAGTGCTTTATCTACAGTTCTGCTAGGTACTGTAATGCTACCTCACCTCTCTCCCTGCAATGTGAAAGGAGCACAGGGCCCACACAGCATTACGCTGAGCACACAGGCGGCGCTGCAGCGTTTATGCTTGTTTTTCCTCCTCAGCCCTGTCAGTGACACATAGAGGGTTCAGCTCTTACGTGTTTTCACCGCGCACGTATCAGGAAAAATCGTTAGTCTGTGGCACGGAAGTTTAAAAAAAAATAAATAAATAAATAAAATAAAATAAAAATATAGCGCCAGGCCAACGGCGGTGTTTTTGTGCGAGAGAGCTGTCCAAACGATAACCTCGCACAGTTCCGTGGAACCCTGCCCTGTTAATAGTTTCCACCCAGGGAGGGGAGCGGTGGGACACACTTCCTGTGGCCGGCTGGGTGCCGGCCACACCGCAGGAAAGAGCGGCGCTCGCTGCAGGAAGCTGTACCGCCCCGCCACAGCGCCCGCCACTGCATCTGGGCCGGGGGGGAAGCCATAGCGGCCCGGTCTGCTGTGCTGCCTCACGCACAGCCTGTCCCCGCAAGCACACGAGAACCAGACATCACCCTGAAGCCTCTCTCTCTCTCTCTCTCTCTCACACACACACACACACACACAGTGCTTAAACTGGGCACACGTTTCTGTGCAGCAGTGGTGAAAATCGGCAAATTACGAATTCTTAAAACCATAGCGCTCCAGGACTGGAATTCCTCATTCCTGACGTAGCCTCGATTTCATTTTATTTTATTTTTTAGAATGGCAAACAGTTGGCACAACTCAAAAAGTAATGCCAGTCCTGAAGGGGTACAATATAGAATGCTCTCATTTTATCTATGGTGTTTGAATTTGAATTTAATATCAGTATTCAAGTTTGTCATTTTAACACCTGATTTTCTATATCCTATTTTCAATTTCTATACACCTTTTCCCTGTCTGATCAGTCCTACCCAGTGAGATTTGCAATATTCTGGTATAGGAAACACTGGAAAGACATTATACTAATTAAAATAATGATTTTAATTCCTTCACAATTAGGCTTGTAGGGTTTAAACAATGGTACACACTGTTTTCACCAAACTCCCACCAAACTATTTATAAATACAGGTAGATGTTCCCCTCAAAAGAACAGCTTATGTCTTTGCAGGACATAGATACACATAAGTACATTATGTCAGGGGCACAGAAACTTAAAAGCATTAGTAGGTAAACTTGGGGCGGGTCAGTAAATACATAGAAAACCAGTAAGGCACAATAGGCCACTCAACAGCCCGTATGTGCAATTGAAAGTAGACGGCCATTGATTTTGTTCTTTTATTGCAGAAAATGCAAATACTACATGCCACGATCGTCTGGTTTTTTTTGGACGGCTGTCTTTTAAAAGGCAAGTTATCTAACTGTTGAACGTATACATTGACTGCGATAAAGGTTAGTGTCACGGAAATACAATATACAAATGACTGTGGTTTTATTTTCGTAAACACTGGTGTCCAAACACTGCTTTTAAACGTCACTGATATCAAACAATATTATTTAATATAAATATAATCAATTTTTATATAAAAACGATTCTGCCAAGCCCAATAAGGAGGCTCGTAGTAATCGCATGCGTTAATTACATTAAAATGAATTTCACCTGCGCAAATTTGCATAGGCTAGGGGCTGATTAGCACCTGCTGCACTGGCAGTTCAAACAGAAGAGAAAACGAATAGATGAATTCTGAAAACAAGACCAGGTAAGGCTTGCTTATTCCGCTGAAAAAGTATGATTTGTGAACATGAAGTTTCATGTAGAAAATGACGGTGCGATGCTTACTAGCTAGTCACCTAAATTCAGTAAAAATTAAAAGACCTGCCCATTTGTACGCCCGATAACGTCAGGTGCGTGTTTTTCCTTTCGACTTGTTTTCTCAACAAGAAATTGCACGGTGTTTGTATTTTTATCGTTGTATACGTAAGTATTGTTGGACATATGAACGTTGTAGCACATTTTTACCTTGCACATAACCATAGGCAAAGGTAGCCTAATTTACTAAACTGCGCAATTATTAGAGTTGCCACGGGATTACAGCGCGGCAAGCCCGGTAGCTCCTTCATATTCAAATCGTGCACGATAGGTATTAAAGGAGCAGCCCAGAGGTTGACTACTCTCAACCAGGTTGTCAGAAATGCAATTTTATATCCTCCTAATTCCCCGCTATTATTATTTTTAATTTTTTTTTATATACAACTTTTTTCCCCCGGGTCTCCACAGGATAAACGCCCTTCTCATGACCCAGATAATCCCAGTAGGGCTCAGGTGGACAAAAATCTTTTCTCAGGATGTGAAGAAAAAAGAATAAGAAAAAAAAAAACTACCCTGAACACACCACCCTAGCCGCAATCCGAGGAGGCTCTTAAGTGATTTAGAAGCGGTGCAGCTATATCTAGGTCTGGGCAGATGCATGTTAGAGTGGCCAGTGATTCAGTGTGGTGAGAAACCTTGCGGTTTCACAATTTCAAAGCAGGTTAACCCCAGGCACTACTGTGGAGTTTGGAGAGAGAGTTTGCTCAACGGAGGAAAAATTAGCAAAATTAAAATGCTGGTCGGGTTAACTTTTGTAGCCTTACAACTCCATTATGAATTATGTGAACGCCAGTGCAAGACAGTGGGTGAAAATGATTTCTGGTCAGTGATTGTGCACATGCGCCAGTATTTCAGTGTCACAAGTGTGTTCATGTAAGTGTGACACACTGCTAATTTCCTAATGTAAATATGTGCAAGTTCTGCACCCTACAAGCAAAATGCAAGCTGCTTTAGTGTCAGTTGGTAATACAGTTGTTCTGTCTTCCTGAAACTTTATTTTCCATATTTTAGTGTCCAATGCGGATCTGGATTTTGGATTGACAGTCATTGATTTGTGCTTCGTTTTGACATTTTCCTTTGTCCTTAGACTCAGAGACATGCAGGCAGAGCTGTGTTTTTGTTCAGTGTCGTGGCCTTGAGCAGAGGCGCCGCGGGACTCGAGTCGCCGTCCGCTCGAGCAAGGACAAAATGGCGGCCTTCAGCGGCGCGTTAGTTCAGATTGAAACCGTGAGCAATAAACACCGGCCCGGCTGCGTCTCGTACCAGTTCTGCATGCGGCCAAAGAAAGTAAATGCAGTAATAAAGTCAAGATTTGCCCACTAGAAAGCCCCGCTATGTATGGGCTTGAGTGAAATGCATTATTCAACAGACAGAACTGTAAGGATGTCATTCATTGGAAACCATGCAAACCGGCATCGGACAGATCGCATTACATTCGGGAGGCTGGCAGCACTTCCCTGCAGATGTGCAGCTTGGCATTTGAACTCATTTCTCAAGTAACTCCTTCAACTGAGGAGGAGAAGCGCTGCATATTTTTGTGTGCTAATGTACATGTTCATGCATGTGCGTGTGTATAGGTGTGTATCCCTGTATGTGTGTGTGTGTAGAAGTGCGTAGCTCTGTGAGTGTTTATAGGAGTGTGTGTGTGTGTGTGTGTGTGCATGCACGTGCATGCATTTCTCTGAAGATGTGGAACTTGGCATTTTAACTGATTTCTCAAGGAGAAATGCTGTGTGTCTTTGTGTGCTAATGTACATGTTCATGCATGTGTGTGTGCACATTAAGTACATATCCCTGTATGTGTGTGTTCGTATGATTGGGGTGTGTGTGTGTATGGTTATGCTTGTGTGTGTGTGTGTGTGTCGGAGGGGGATTGGGGGACAGCTGTAATGGAATCACTTCATAAGTAAAATACCAGTCTGGGTACAATAGGCAGCCACAAACCAATGCTGCGGTATGAATGTTTTTCCAATATGGCATGCATTTATCCAAAGCATATTGGAATTAAAAATATATTTTGCACTCTTCTGAAAAAAAGAGAAGGTCTGGTAGCCTTTTAAAAACCGGTTGAGTGCAGTTGAGCGTGCAGCCCTGCTTGTCTAATATTCTGAAACGATCACGGAAATGGGGGGGGGGGGGGTGGGTCGTTGGTCACCCCATCACACAGGGTGTGTGGTCATCATTGTCATTTTCAGTTTTGTCCTAGCTGCAATATTCAGGTCTGCTTGGAAAGTATTTCCTTGGAAACACTATGATAATTTTTGCTATTCTGTTTATTAGCTGCTATTCTGTGTCTGTTTGATTGGCTTTGTTTAATCAAACGGCCATTTCTGATGTTTTCCGTGAAGAATAATCCAGCCGTGTTTAAAGACAGTCTGCTAGGATTGCAGCTTCTGGAGTGGAGCAGAAAGCAGAACTAGAATCCCCCATGAAATTCTGTAAAAGGAATATTAATTGGGGCTTTTGGGGGAGGGATACATTATTATTCCCCAGTTTCTCCAATGTGAAAAAATATGTATATCCACCCCTAGGTAAGAAAAGGTAGCGTTTGCATGGTTTGTGGATGGCTGGATTTGTTTTGAGGGCCGTGCTGAAGGGGATGACGGGATAAACAGCATTCCAGACCATTGTAGATGAAGATTACCCAATGACACGTGGCTTTGTTGGGAAGCCAAGGATGATTCTCATGGCTATCAGCCTGTCAGAGCTGGTTATTTGTAACCATGGGTGATTGGCGGGAACTCTGAAGGGAGAGGCCTGGCCTCGTGATGCAAATCAGAACCGTTTTTTTTTAAAAAAGACCGTGACCACGCGGTGACAGCTTAAAATTCCATGTGTTTCATACGGCCCGTATCCGGGAATTAGCGCGTCCCCCTCCCCTAACCCAAACTCCGGTCCCCTCTGGCGGTTTCGTGGAATTCCAGTGAGAATTCCGCACAAACATCATCGCGCTCATTCCCGTTCCCTGTCAGCTTGTGTGCGCACGCATAACCGGCTTGGCACCCCGAATCAAAATTAACTGCGCATATGCTCTGCGTTCAGTGTGCCTGTTTCCCCCCCCCACCCCCCCGTATGTGCAGCAGCCACACTGTGAAACACAATCAAATCTATTTTACTTCTGCTGGGTAAACTCTGAGCTGCACTCTGCCTTTGGAATGTCCAGGAAAGAATTCCTTTCAAATGCCAAATGGCCTGGGGTCTCCATCGCCCCCCCCCCCCCCCCGCCTTGTCTTTACACTATTCACACAAGGAGTATATTCAGTGATTAGCTACCGGACCGTGGTGACCATACTTTTAGAATTGCTGTCACAACCTGTGACTAACAGTGACATGGTTAGTGAAGACTGTGGGTGGTAGGCAGGACGGCTTTATGCCACAGTCACATCCAATCGGTAACCTTTCTTTAGAAATGGAGAGACAACAGTGCTAAAAATCTGAACAGAATTAGCCTGAACTAACAATTTATATGAATTTCATCTTTATGAAAAGAAATGTACCGAGTATTTTTGACTGACCTTGTTTAATTTTTTTAATTGAAAGCATGAATCTAGCGCATAAAATATTTATCAGCTGTTTTTAGTTTACATGAGTTATATTATTTAATTATTTTTTGCAACAAATGGTATCCTACCTTTTTTTCTTTAATAAAGCCCTTTAACTTATGCTGGGGGCCCCCTGGATACCTTTGAGCTTAAGTGGGGGTCCCTGGAGCAGAAATTAAACCCTCATATAAACAGTATATGCTATTTGGCAAGCTCATAGAATCAGACCAACAGTCATTATTGGATTGGCACATGCATACATGGAAGACACAACACCACTGCCAACCATTTGAATGGTGTTTTGACTCCACACATGATTTTAATTGAATATTATTGGCGTCAATTCAGGGCCTTTTGCTTTACAAATTGTTTCTGTTCATATAACTTGCTCTTCAGTGGAAAATACCTTGTCTTGCAGTCTTTGAGAACCCTCAGTTTCTATGCATTATCTCAGTCTGCGTGACATGGAGTTGATTATTCTTCTTGTTGACCTTGCACGCTCTTTTTGCTACTTGATAGGAAGACAACAAAGAAGGATTCTGCACGTGGCGTTGCCCTGGGAACAAGGGTTTCTGTAGCGAGGGTGGCCCCCACGTCAGAGTGTCAGAGCAACTCCACTGACCTGTGGGACACCTGCGGCCTCCCTGCATCAGGTACGTACATCAGGCAATCCTCCAATTATAATTACTAATCTGGGAGCTTGTGCTATCCTGCAGTGATGGGGGATTCTGGGGCAAGTGCAACACAAGTACTCCATATTGGGAGTGAATGAACAAATGGGTTATAAAGACGTATATAAAAAGGTGCTTTTTGCTGCTGGTCGACTGAATCACTGTAAAGCCTGGCTGGAGATGCGCTGACCCCAGCGATGGCGCAGAAGAACCTGCGCTCTGGTGTTGGTCAGTGACCTGTCGGTGATTTATCGCGGACCCTGCTGTTTTCGGTTGCGTACCGATGTCCGTAGGATCAGGACCCCCCCCTTGCCCCCTCTCAACCCCCTCCCTGAATGAAATATGGCTCCTGTCATCCACGCCTGCCGCGGTCCGCTGGTCCGCCGCGCCTCCCCAAGTGCTGTAAAAAGTGACCAAATATAGATGAAGCACAACAATGCAACAGCTGGCTTTGGGGTTGGGGGGGGGAGGGAGGGGGGGTGGAGAAGGGGGGGATCATGGGAAAGAAAAATAAGATGACACAGAGCCCCGAAGCCAAGGCTCCACATGGCATCCCCGGTCCATTCAGGACCCGACAGGACCGGTGAATGGACTGTGGTCTGACGGGGAGGGAAGCCTCTTACTGCTCATTGTGTGGAAATGCTTCGGCGTTTAGGCCTGTCTCAGACCACGCTTTTCAGCCCCCTGACCCCCCACCCCCTCTATCAGCTATCACCCCCCCCCCCCCAGTTCTCTGTCCGCAGGAATGTTTGTGTTTACTTGTGCCTCATTCAGGTTTATTTTATTCCTCCTCTGCTCCTGAGTCCGTTCGGTAAGGCCCGTTAGTCTTTGCCACTGTGAGCACAGTGATATTTGGCCCTCTGCTCTTCTCAGGGTGTCTGACCAGGTCGCACTACAATTTCTTTGGGTCACTGCGCAGTTGTTAAACTATTAAATCGCTGCTTTTTTTGTTGTTGTTATGATTATCATAACTTTCGTCAGGCCTTTGTTTTCATTGTAAAACGGCCCTGCTGTTTCACTTGAGACAGGCAGAGTTATAGACTACTATTTATATTGGCAAAACGTTCAAACTGTAAAGATAACAAGAGAGCTGCTGTTTGGTATTTTTTTCAAAAGGAAAACATGTTGTAAAAGTTAATTGAACGTCCACAGGCTGGAGTCTCCCGTGGCCATCGTGCACCGTTCTGTCTCCATGGGAATCGGATAATCGGATAGGAAGCAGCTTATGTAACTGATTACCTGTCAGATCATCCGTTGGTCACATCGTGCGGCCGCTGACACACGGCGCCATCATGAAGATCCACAGATCTGCGTAACTTTCGCCTCCTGCGTCTGCGCGGCCGTGCCGAAGCTGGCCGGGTCCTGCTGGAAACGGGCGCTCCAGCGCTCGCTCTAACCGTTTGCAGGCTCGCACATTTTCCATCTGGCAGTGAGGGGAAACCGTTAGCATGTGTTTCAGCGGGATTAAGTCTTCTCCTCCGCCCCTGACAAGGGGTCTTACCTTCTGCCACGGTCTGGTTTCCAGTGCAAGAAGTATCTGGGTTCATGCTGGTTAGCTGCATGACAAAGTTTGTTTTGGTTCCGTATCCAGCTTGTAATTTTAGGGATTTATGCCCCTTGCTACCCCCTGTAATTAACAAGATATCTAATATATAAGTGGCCACGTATATAAAAATGTAATTGCCCCCACATATCAGCATAACGGCAGTTGCTGGTATGTACTGCGAGAGTACAGCACAAAACACAAGTGGGTTTCCATGGTGACAGTCATCACTTGTACCAAACACCCACTATGTGAATATATTGCTTTGAAGAGACGAGAGAATGTGAATAACCCAGATTCATAAAAGCTAATATGATGGTCCTGTAAAGACCATTAATTTAGAGATTTTTAACATTTTTAATTACATTGTTTGGCATGTCCTGGCTGAGGAAGAGGTTGGTCTCAAAACACCTCGTCTGCACATACCGTAGTCCGCAGTAGTTAGCCTCTTTTCCTCCACGGCTACATGTTCGCTTTGTGCGCTGAGCCCAATACATTCATGCATATTGTGACCTGTAGCTATTCGGTGTTTGTGTTTTGGTTTGAGGTTAACGTCGTTAATTTGCATTAAGGCTTTATTGATGTTGCATATGATGCTGCTGATCAGGTCTTGTGAATTTAATGTGTTGTAAACTGAAGTTCATTTGAAACTGTTGAAGGCCTTTTTTTTTTTTTTTTTTCTTCACAAGCAGTTTGGTCAATTTTACCGACACCAAAATGTACTCCGCCAATTGAGCCTGTGAAAAAAGCTAATTTAGTGCTTGCAGTTAAAACAAATGTTGGTTGGATCCTGGCCTTGGTCTCATGTATTTATAACATGCAGACTGAAGTCACCAAGGCTACAGGGTCCAAATCTTAGTTTAACTTCACTGCATAAGCAATTTCCATCCAGGGAGCTGTCTTAAGCAATTAATGAATTCCACAGAGAGGTGTCCATCGTCACGGGGACAAACGTAAATAAATGCAGACGTCCGACATTCTTTTGAAGGGTGAAGCAAGCCAAAGCGCATCTTCGCCGACCGACACCGGTGTGGTTGTCCGGGTGACCGTAACCGCAGCCCTCGCCCCGCAGACGGGGTGTGTGAGGGATTTGGGTGGTGTCTGGTCGCGTGGCTGAGGGAGGGGTCCCGTGCGGCCGGAGGGCCGGTCGGGGGCCACACCCTGCGCGCGGCCCGCCGTCTGACGGCTTTCGCAGAAACCTGGACTCATCGGAAAGTGTGAGCGCTTCCCCCCTGAGACAGGACAGCAGGAGGGGCGTCGGCGTGGTTACGCCACTCCGGTGGTTACCAACACCGTTTTGGGTCAGGTCCCCCTTTGGTAATAGGAAATATTTTTTAAAGGCCCAATCCCCTCCCCCACATGCGTGCGCGTGCGCGTGCACACACACACACACACACACAACCACACGACATACCACCACACCCCCATAACTTTTCTTCGTGCCCCTCCACCCCCATTTTGGGAAGCACTGCACTACTCTTAGGATCACAGACCAGGTTTTTATTGCTTGAGGCATAGGAGGTGTGGATCTCCATCTCAGGAGTTGGGCTTGAGTTAAAAATGGATTTTACTGCTGTTTGGGGGACCTGCACCACTTCCCCCAGTGATGTTTAATGTATTCATCTATTGCTGTATTACATTTTATTATAACCCTGCTCAATAAAATGCAGAAATGTAAGGGCTATGGTTTACTTTGGATAGGTTAGTCACGTACAGTTAAATATCACTGCAAACAACTCTAAAATTTAAAATGGAAGCAAATGTGTATCTCTTGCTGTTCTGAACATCTGTTCAACTGTTGTCACAACAGCACTAAATTTAGTGAAACATACTGCTGTTGTATCGCTGCTACAATCTAGTTGCGCCCCGGCATTCTTAAAATGTGAATAAATTACATTTTATACCTTTTGTCGCACCTTGAACTTGAAATTCCTAGTCACACAATGTTTGCCTTTCTCAGATTTCATAGCATTTTTTATGTGCAATGGAATGTTTTATCTCTTAACTCTTTGAAGAGCAGGTTTTTTGGAATGTTTTTAAAAATTAAGTCATTGTTCTCGAACTACTTTTTTTTTTTTTCCAGTTACCAGTAGTGATTGTTACATCAGAATAAGAATGTTCAGTTAAAAACATTCTAATCTCATATTTGTGATCCCGCGCCTTAAAGGATTAAGTACTTCCCTGTAGCTCAGATGTCCATGCATATGCAGAAGTTCTGTAGTAACGTGTTCTGATTTGTAATGGCTCCCTGGGGAAGCACTGAATTGCTAGTACTGAAAGATGGACTTCCAGTAGTGTGTGCCTAGCAGAATGAACACTTTATTCATTCTCTAAGGACCTGAATGGGGCAGACCATACCAGTGGTTCTTTTCCCTGTTCCTGGAGATCTGCAGTCCTGTAGGTTTTCACTCTAAGCCAAACAAAGCACTCTTCAATTAACTGCTAGAGATCTCGTTGAGCTGCTAATTGGTAGAATTGGGGTGTGTCAAATTAGGTTTGAAAACCTACAGGACGATACAGTAGATCTAGAGAAACAGGGTTGGGAACCACTGGACTATTCTGTATTGTATTGCAGATATTTGTTTTATTTGCCCCCAGGGCATTGGTATCGATGGAGAAAAATTCATAGCTGACTGAAGTCCGAATTTTTGTTCACACAGATTTTCTGCGACCCTATATGACTGCCCCTCCGGAACACATTCTCCCAGAAATGAATCTGGACGTGGAATCTGCCTTCAAGTAACACATCTTAGGTGTTTTCTTTATTTCCACTGCAGTCAAAGCTTGAGAGGTGTCTTCGCAAAAATTGCTTCCTTACGCCTTATGGTCAGGAGCTGTGGCCACCGCTCAAAGAGAGGAAAAGGGAGAATTTATTTTTCTGTTTATCCTTGGAACTTCCATTCGCGAGTGTGGAAGTTTCTGAGGAGTTATGTTATGACTTTTGTTAATGATAAGAATCTCTGTAACACGCTATTTTCTCCAACTCAGAACTCGCTCCAGCAGCTGGGTCTGATACTTTGGCGCGTGCAGTGTTTGCACACACAGACGTGGACGCGTTGGACTGTCTGAACGGCGTAATGACGGCCCGTCCAGGCCTGGCTGTGCAGACTCAGTTAGCACGCACACCAGATTGGACATAGCTCTGCGGTTCATGTGCTCCTTCATGGCTGTAACACAGAGAAGCCTTAATTTCCCTCCGTTTTTATGTCTAGAGGTGCAGAAAACTTTGCATTTAAAAAAATATATAGACATTTTATAAAACGATATAAAATTAGTTATACGCAGTTGACTGTTGCAGTGTCTCTGAGTGTGCCATAAAAAATTGTGGAAAATAGTCCTGCATGTAGAGGACAGTGTGTATAGGTATACATCAGTATAGGGGTGCGGTAAAGCTGCAGCATTATCAAGTGTCGATCTTTAAAGCAGCATATTTGTAATTAGCGTTCCGTTAATTTAATGAATGAAGGTCTCCCTGCAGTCCTCTCATAGTGTTTATGTGCAGTCCAGGAGACCATCTTTTCTTCCCCCCCCCCCCCCCCCCCTGCTTCCCATCCCTCGCTCTTGGGAGCACAGAGACCAGCTCTCTCATTCTTGGGTTTTGACGGAGTGGCCAGGTTGTAATGCCCTGCTGGGGTTTCCAGACGCTGTGTTATTTCCCTTTCATATCGCGTGACTGCTTGGATTGTGACTTTCACCTCTCAGGTCACGTAATAACAGGACTATTGTTCCCCTCCCTTGTGCCAAAAAGACAGTGGAGCTCTGCAGTTAGACAGGACCCTGTGGAAATGCTCTTTCTTATAAAAGATGACCTGGCTCTAGAGCCCTCTGAGGTGGAGTCCACTTTCAGCATCCCCAGTCTCACGTTTTCCTCTCCTCAAAACAAAAACAAAAAAAGAAAGAAAATAGCCTCAAGGAGAAGCCGCGGCCTGGTGGACCGCCGGACTCGAAGGTGTATACACAGACGCGTGTGGGCTGTCCTCGAAACCCTCCCGGCTGACACTGCCCTGTGAAACCCACTTCCTCTGGGCTTGCCGTCTCGATTGCACACAGACACGCTGCTGGAGTGAGAGAATAACCCTGATCCGGAAAAAACTGCGAGCCGAAGGGGGACCTCCAGACAAGCGTTTACCCCCATCACCGTTCCGACTGGGACCACTTTTCCTACCGCCCCAGAGTAAACAGGTGCGCAGTCCAAACCAGACGAAATTACCCACCGTGCTCATATGGCTTTATGGATATCTTACTTTAACACACAATTAATGCGCAGTTCAGTTTCATCTTTCATTTGCAGTTGCCTTACATTGTCCAGTGCATGTCGTGAGAATGCAAGCTGGAATAAATCATTGCTTGTAAATGTGAATATTGCGCAATAGTGGCATGTGAAGTTTTGCTCAGTTTATTGGTTTTTATGAAGCTCAGGCTTATGGCCTTAAGAATGACCTTAGCCGGTTTCATAAGTTAAGACAGGTTGCCGTCAGGTCTAAATGTGGGTTGTCAGGAACAGTGCAAGGTAGAAATAAGGTTTTGTGAAATAGCTCTGAGGTTGGAGTCACCATTTAGATGGGCTCTTAGTGAACCAGTTAATGATGAAATTAACAATGCAATGGCCAGTCCGGCTAGTCGGTATTTCCGACCATCAAACTGGGATTGACCAATTAACTGTAGCTTAATCCTGCAGTCCGTGATGTCACTCAAGCCTTTGCCTTTGAATAGCCGTGTGCTTCTCACCACTAATATCAAACAGATGATGCGAAACCTCAAAATGGCGGCCTTTCAATAAGACAAGCAGTCAAAACAACGTAAAATAAATGATGAGAAACGCCACTCTAACCTAACATTAGATACAGATCCCACGTTTATTTTTAAATTTGGGCATGTTGCAGGTTTTGCAATTATGGCATAGATTTTGCTTTGGGTTTATAAAAAATAATTTAGAAGGCTTTTAATTGAGGCTTAATTGTTTCTAACAAAGCTTGACTGCATTGTTCATACTGATTTTAATTATTGTGGCTTGCCTTATCTTCGTACTGCATAATTTTTTTCAGCTTGTGCACCACTGAACACCTGATCTGTCAGAAATTTTTAGAGTAAAACAAACCACCCTTTGCTACGAATAAATTCAGAAAGACCTTTCCCTTTGCTGTGGTGGGTTTTGGTTTTCTGAAGAGTTGCCTAGAGGAGAGGCGTACGAGGAAAATAAGAGGACCATCTAACCCTCATCCCAAAATTTGTGCCAGAATTTTGATAGACCAGCATTTTAACCCTGGCATGTATTGGTTTTTTACATCGCCACTGGCTGTTCTGAAACCTTAGCCTGTAGACTCAAAAAAAAAAACTTCGGCGTGGTAATGTTTCACCGTCTGACACCAGTTTGACTTCTCCATACATCACATGCCCTTAGCATCCAGAATTGCTCACAGGAACGTGCTAAATCATGAGACCGGTGCTCAGTATGAGAGAACGTATGCGGCGTTCGCCTCTACATGCTTCACACACGTATGTGCTCCGGGGTAATTAATGTACTGTATCTGGAAGAACACGCCACATTCTTCTCCCGCTTGTCTCTGGGAAATATCACATCATTAGACGTAGATACCGGGCCTGAAGATTTGTATTTTCTCCCCGTTTTCATAAATTATTATTTTGTCACCGCCCTTTTCAGCCTGCCTTCACAGCTGCGTCTTCTCCCGAGATGGGCGGCCATCTTGTCTGCCAGTTCCATATCTTCTTCCATTTAACTTATAGGCTGCTGGGAGGTGGGCTCAGCCACTGGGCCAAGTTTATGGGATCCTCTCTGGGTTTGTCACAATAAATGTTGAGTTAATACAGCACTCTGGCTGCTTGACTTGAGTCCACTGATATTGAATTGTCTGGCGCTGCTTCCAGAATCCATTTAATCTGGGAACTTGTCTGAGGAGACACTGCAGCATAATGCTTATAATTACCTGCTTTTTGACTTGGGTGGTTGGAGCACTGATGGTATTGTAGTCATGGATGTTAGTCATTGTAACTGGCCTGAAGTTTGATTTGCGTAGAGCAAGACTACCTATTGGTTGGCTAACCAATTCATAGGTTTCTAAAAGCTTGGAATATAATCATTTGCTAACACTAAGTTGAACTGTCCGTTTTAGTCAATGATTATTTATTTTATGTTATGATGATTCCTGATTTGGAATTGGCAGCTATGACTCAAGTTCAGTGTGTTACTTGAACAACGCACAGCCGAGCACATATAGGCTTGTGGGAACGCACATTCCACACTGTACTAAGAGAACTAGTGCCATTGGGAGGAGGGGCATGTGTCCCTATGGCAACAGCTGGTAGCCTATAGTTGTCTGCCGAGCTGCTGAGGGGAGTTTATGCAGCAGTAACCTAAAGACCCTGGCTGACTTACACCCACCCTACACCTGGTGGGGAAAAAAAGCTAACCGTATCCTCCTACTGTTCACTCCAATTCATAGACAGCAGATGACACAGCCCAGACTCACTCCTGCCATGTCTAAGCTGGAGGGCTCTGAGTTTTCCTGTTCAGAATTCTTCCCTTCGGGGGCATAATTTTTATATTGTGGGTATACTGAATAAGTTAGTCACTCTTAAAATTGATTCAATAAAGGTATAGGCTATATTAACCACAATTAGAAATGCTTAGCTCCCTTTCGTGAACAAAATGAGTTTTCTGCTAGCTACCAGGCTTCATTTTTAAAAGTATTTGATAAGTCTTCCCTTTTTTGGGGTGATAAACGTTTGCCTTTTTTTCCCCTCCCCAATATAAAATCTGCAGTCCTGCTTCTTCAGTCAGCAATGTGGAGTGTAACTCCAGTGGCCTTGTACACAACACAGTCAGGTGGTTTTCCTCTGCAGGTCACACAGTACTACAGAAGAGCTAGCATCTGGCATATCTCTTCATATGGGGGGAACATTGGGAAACTTAAAACCTTCCAATTTTGTCTGTTGTGCTGTGTTGTCTCCTGGTCATAGCTTCAAGACCAGTCTCAACCTGTCAAGTGGAGAATAGAGTCCTTCCCCAACTGTTTCAAACAAGTTCCATAATCAGTCTGTAAACAGTCCTCCTCCATATTTATTGGTGTAGGTCAGTTGTCCAACATGGGGAAGGCTAGTACTGTAACATGATGTACAGAAGCCTGACACGACGAGATTCTGTCAAGCGAAGAAAAGCACAAACAGCATAACGTAGTGTGATAGCAGTCCCAATGTACGGCTTGGCGAACGCGCTTATAATAGTGGAGTCTTGGAGCAAGGGTTTAAAAGGGAGGATATTTTGTGTCCTTTTTTCTTCCCGTAGTAATTTATAGAGAACTGTCAGGTTTTTTTTGTGCCTTTTTAATTTGTTACATACAGCGTTTCTCATAGTCGAACAGCTTTTTTTTCTCGCCAGATCGTTAGGCTGGCGGCCATTTTCCCTTCTCCCCACCTGCCCCTCTTGAACTCTTGAAGTGTACAATGGCAATCAAATAGATCAAAAAGATACAATCAAACGGATACAATGCACTCCAATCATTAACCCCCCCCTGGACCCCCACCCCACCCCCTTCATTTCAATGGCTGTGTTTAAGGGCGCAAGTTTAGCTTGAGTATTGGGGGGGGGGGGGGAGAGATACATAGACCCTGAGAAGTGCAGCCCTCTAGGGGGGTCTCCACCCCTGGAAATAGGTTTTCAGAAAGAACAGCTGTGAAATGACAATTTCTGGTGAATTTCAAGAGGAAATACTTCAGACTATTGATCGGTATATCTTAATCACAGCATCTTTATTATATGAAATTTATTTTTCTCATGATCACGCTATATTATTGGTGGGTTATTTGGCCTGTTTCGTAATATTGGGGTGGGGGGGGGGGGTGGTTGGAACCCCCCTGTTCCCCCTATAAATTACGCCCTTGGCTGTGTTACTTTTCCCTCCCAGTCTGGGGGTGGATGTGAAAAAGCAGCCCCGCCGTCGGTCCCAGGGCGAGCCGGCCCAGAAGCATTAGCTTGCAGAGTGTATCCCGTTGAGATAATGACTCTGACACCTCAACAATGCCCCGCTTTGCAAGAGGGCACACACACAGCAAAGTCTGTTTTCTCTCTCTCATATTTTTTAATGACAAAATGTTTGTCGGAAACAAATGGATTTATTTTTCTCAATCCGGGGTATAGTTTGGGGAGCTTATGCGGTTCCGGACCCCAGGCTTTCAGACGACTAACAAAACACATCTTACTTCTGCTCTGCTGGCTGCCTGTTATGCTTTTCAGATACAGGAAAAGGGACTGAAAGCATAAACCAACTGAATAAAGTAGCGCGGCCCTCCATTCACCGTCTGTGGCAAGGCCGCACCAAAAAAAACGCTCGGTTTAAAATGCACCTGTGTTAGTCAGTTTATGCAATTAAAAAGGATAAACTCCACGGATAAATCACGGTTAAATTTAACATTGTCAAGTGATAAACCTTAGTGCAACTTTGACGGAAGCTGTTTTCTTCCACAGATGTAGTGAATTTCCCAGTGGCATGTGGTAATAGATTGGCTTAATGAGTTGGGCTTTATTGCCACTATTTTGATGCCACAGTGAAATTTGATATTTAAGTCTGAAAAAATTACCATCTGATTTAATGAAGGTTTTCTATCGCAGGCAAGTCCTTAACGTTAAAATAGACTAGTATAATTTAGTCTGTCACTTTTTCTCCCCAAATTTTATGTAAACAATAATCGTATATTAAAATCATAATTAAAAGCTGTGTTTTTAAGGAACAGTTGACAAAACAAATGTTTCTTTGCTTATGGAAACAACTGCTAATCAAAATATGTGAATAAGGGTATGGATCCTTTTCAGTCATCCATGATGCAGTCTACGGAATTCTGCCATCGGTGTTCCTAGCGTTCCCAACACCAGCTCTGCTCGTCTCTATCAAAGGCCTTCCTTTGCACTTCCTCTGCCTTTCTTGCACATGCTCACTCCATCCAGAATGTTTTTTTTTTTTTAAACAACAAAAACTTGACACTTGTTTTTCTGATCAAGAAAACAAAAGCTGGCCTGAGACTTTTCTTTTCAGCACATTCAGAGTCCATTTCAACCGGGCCAGGAGCCAGACTAGGCACTTAGATTTGGGCCTCTGCTGGGGGGTGGGGGGGGAGGAGAGGAGACGGTTCCCATAGCCCTGTCCAGGGCGGGCTAGTCTGCTGTATCATTTTTGGCTTCAAATGACGGATTCCAACTTGGTGGTGAAGATATTTTAATTCCGTACCAGACAATAGAATTTTATATTCAGACACATCCAACCCCAGAATTCAGCATTGCAGGACTGCGGGTTCCTGTGAATGTTAACTAGGGCATTTCTGTGGAGACGAGAGACTGATAATGGGACGATAACACTGGAATTAACAGACCTCAGCTCTCCCAGCTTTGTCCACCTAGTGTATTTTGAGGCATAAAAGCCATAGAGAAGACTTCTAAACATGGCCCCTTTTCTTCCAACCTACATAATTGACTCCAAGTCTAAGACTTTGTCAGTGCTGAGACTGACTATTGTATTTGCATTCAGAATGGAAAAGTTGTTTGTTGTATTTAGATAGTATGTAGGGTAGGGTACTTGATTTATGTTCTTCTAAACGTGTAATAAAATTCAGCACACCCAATATTACTGCCTTAACCCTTTGAACAGTAGGTTTTTTTTTTTTTTTTTTCTTCTTGAAAATACTAAGTCAGTGTTCTAGAACTCCATTGCTTTCAATAACCAGTAGTGATTTTTGCATCAGCATTGGAATGTTCAGTTAAGATCATTCCAATCCCACATTTTGGCCTTACATGCTAAAGGCTTGCTGTGCATTGGCTGTGGGCTTTACTCATGGTCACATTTAGCTTCAGATATGCTCCTTGAAAGGTTAATTAAATGAGTTATGCCCTTACTGTTGGAATAACATTAAATGGTTTTAAGAAATAAACATTTTATAACTCAAAGATTATAGCCAATATATGACAATTAAATCTCCAATATTATTAGGAATACAAAGTATATTTACCTCACTGGCCTTACCCACAGCTTGCACTTTTCTTAATGCAAAACAAAATCCTCACGAAGTCCACAGAGAAACAGTTGTCCAATAATGAAAGTGGGGAGGGTTCATTTAAGAACATTTGGGCCAGAGATTGTGTCCGTATGAACTGAAGTACTTAATCTTGTTCTCTTTAAATGAAGTCTCAAAATTCAGTCAAAATGATATTTATTTAATTTTCAATTGAGCTGTATCTGAATAGAAATAAAAAATATATCAGTGCAGCACTCGACAACAACATCCAGCAACATATTGATTTCACGTTTAATGGATTGAGGAAGGATTTTTTTTTGTCGGCAGAAAAAGGAACCAGTTTCCTTGCTACTGACTACTACGGTTGTAAAGGCAAAATAAACCAAAGGAAGTCATACTGTTTATGTGACTGCAAAACACTCTATGCCACTGCGAACTAAACTGTGTACCTGCTGTGAACCTATACTCTTATGAGTTTCTGAAGTCAACACACCAGTAGCAATGAAACTGTAAGGAGAGAGAGGATGGGCATGTTCTAAGAGATACGCACCTTCTGTCGAGTTTCTAAGAAGTTTTTTTTACACTTAGTACAAAATAAGACATTTCTACCCGTTAGTGCTTTGTTTAAAGATACTATAACATAAATAAACAATTTATTTTCAGTGTTCAAACAAACAGTTCCAGTGTGACTGGACAGCTAACATACTCCACCATTTTCCAGTTGGCAGAAGAGGGCTTACTGTAGGGACTCCCCATGCAGATGAATTCAATGTTCAATAAACACCCAAAGGCACCAAGCCAATGAAGCGCTCTTCCTTTCAACACAGCTTGAAGAGGGGTTTCAGTTTGTAGATTTTTTTTTTTCTCTTAGTCACTTGTGTTCTCCCCCAAAACACCTCAAGAGTTTGTTAGACTAGAAGATCAGTCAGTATACTAAGGATTCTTTAACTCTTGCTTAGTTTTTTTTCCTATAGAAAATCCTTTCGTTGTCTTTTTGATGCCATCATTCTGCATCATGTGGACATTCTTGGAGTTGGAGTCACTCTTTCCTTTACAACCTTCCCATGACAATAAAGAACTACAAATCCCAGAGTGAACAGCACAGTCCCATCTGGGGCACTATTTGTATCCTACAAGTCACAACTTTCAGTCTCAGTCTGGACACATCAGTGCATAAGAACACATCATTCTTTTTTCAAAAAGAAAAGAAGTGGGCTTTTATCTATCATTTAGATAATTATCAATATTTAACCTAAATTTGTTTAAAGCAAATAGATTCTGATGTGCAAAACGATGCCGTGAAGAACTGGTATTGTAAATTCCATTCGTTATATTATCTTTTACCGTTTCCCCAAAATCTTCTTTCTTGCTCCACCCATTTTTTCCCCCGCCTGGCCCCTTGGCCCCGCCCCCCCCAGTTTCCGACGTCGGTCTCCTCGTGCCCTATTTGCAGGTAAAAACCTCCGTCCTCTCGCTGCACGTGTTGCACTTGACGAAGCAGCACCACTGGAACTTGCAGTTGCACTGCCACACTTTAGTGTACTGGTGGGTGTTGTAGCCCCGCCCGCAGCACATGAGGTCACAGCCGTCCGTGTGCGGGGACGTGCGGTTGCACAGCCTGCCCTGCGTGCCCACGCTGCCCGTGGACGTGTCCTCCTCGCAGTAGTTGGGCGAGCGCTCGATGTACACCAGGTCCGTGTCCATGGGCTTGCGGTAGCTCTGCGTCTTCTTCACCTTGAGGAAGGTGGGCTGCCTGAGCCGGCTGGCCCGCACCACCTCCACGTGCACCGCCTCGTTGTACTTGTCCTTCAGGATGTAGCCGATCTCCCGGAACTTGGGCAGGGTGTTCCAGCACGTCTTGGTGGTACAGGATCCCGAGACGCCGTGACACTTGCACTCCAGCTTCATCCTGTCTTCCAGGACCTGACCCAAAAAAACACACAAAACAAACGGGACGCGTTAGACGGACGCTGATGCTCCACCACCATTCAGAAAAAGAAGAAAAAATTAGTTTGCTGCATAGGTTAGCTTGTCAGACACTGTTGTAATGGTCACATTATACATCGAATCCCCCCCCCCTCCCCCAGAAATCCCCACACCTTCTGCTTCTGTTGCAAGTTCAACATGTTGAGAACAAAAAATAAATAATTATTTTTATTATAAGGCAAATCTAAAGCAAGCCAGGACAGTATTTTCATTTGAGGAAATCAACATGTGAACTTAAATGCTATCACAGTGTATTCACACAGTTCACACAAGTTAAATCTCTATGTTGGGGTTTGAATTTTCTTTTTTTACGTCTGGCAAAGGTGTGCTTTTATATTTACATTATATTGGATACTCTTCAAATTCTCAGGACGCTGAAAAAGACAAGTCGACGTAAGTTTGCAGCCTTTAGACTGAGGGTAATGGAAGGAGGAGTCAGAACTAGTGCACCTTGTCTAACAGTTGTGTTTCGTCAGCATGCAAGCCAGCTAATAACCTCTCTTGGCCTGACTCTCTAAGACCTCTGGCAAGGCCCGCTCGCCTCCCAAAGCATTGTTGTTCCAATGGCCCCCAAATCAATGTGTCTCTTCCCACCGTAAAAAGGCAACGTGCAGTTCACTTGCGAAACCATTCATAATTGGGTCTGGCATCTTTAACTGTGTTTCTTTTCAAAAAAAGTACTGGTACATTTTTATTGGTTGACTTAAAGTAATTGCGTAGATTGGCTGAAAGTTAACCCAGTTGCTTTTTAGTGCCGGATAGATTTGGACGAGGGTTTAATAGGCTGCAGTGAAGCCTTTTACACAGATCTGAAAAAATGTGACTATAGTGCAGTAAAATTGTCACGTGTGCAGAAACATCAGGTTGAGATCTGAAATGGTACCATTTTGTTTTGCATCTGCAGCAGTTTTGTATCCATCTCTTACCACAGAAAAAGCTACATCATGGATCAAGGACATCAAGGACAAGTTTATTTCTTGTTAAGAAATGGCAATATTTAGTTTGTTTTTGCAGCAGGGTTACATGTATACATCCCCTCCTTATGATTACCATAAGCCTGTTCATGTACATTCTGCTTATTTTTATTTGACTCCAGTCACTTGGAGTATATGAAAGTATTTTGGTAAATTTAACTTGCATTGTGGATAGTCTGCCAAGCGTGTATTTATAGAGGTCTTCAGTATTGATCGCAAACAATTTGTAGAGCTATAACGTTTAGAAATGTACAGTATATGATTCAAATTAAGAAGGAGAATGGCACATTCCCTTTCCGTTGGTTATGTATATATTTATCAATAACAAAATTCAGCAGAAAATAATTTGCATATATAAGAAGTTGGTGTAAAATTGAGCATTGTGCAATTGGAGTGATTAGATATGACTTAGGTGGACCCATACCAATTTTCAAATCCTGAGATGGGCACTGATGGCAGTGACATGTCACATACAGAGGGGGGGGGGGTGCATTCACTGGTCACATTCTACCTCCCAGAAGACCACATCAATGGACAGGAAAATAAGTATCAAATTCATACAGTACAATCATGCATGTACTCCATTACGTTTGAGTAAAATTTGGAGCGTTCATTTGTTTGATTATTTACAGATTTGTTGTTCAGACCTACTCAACAGATGCCTGTTAACCCTTTACATGTGGATCACTCTTCCGTGGATCTGCAGATGGTTTACTGAGTGAAAAACGAGTTTCTCGAATAAAAGAGAACCAATGAGAACACGTGGTTAAAATTTCAACCGTTTTAGAATGTTGAACCGAGTAGTAGATGGTTATTGATTTAGATGGCAGATGTACAGTAATGAACACCATAGCTTTATTTTGCCTCTCTCGTCTCAAGCATTGGTTTCAGAGGCCCGTGGGGAGCAGTGCAGTGTGTTTAATGATGGCGTCCATGCTCTCTTGTTTCAGGACGTCTGGTGAAAATTGTGTCAAGTGTCCACAACATGGAGCTACCGGAGCAGGGGGAGGTATTTGACCTGTCAATCACAACAGTTGCATGCAGGGCAGTGCCACTCGAGGCTGTACTACTCCCTGGTATGTGTCATTTTTTTATTCCTTGTAGCGGACTGGGATGTAGAGAACACTGAGCAGACAACCTAACCTAGAGCCTTGATCCATTTTTATATTGAAAAACATGTCCCAGAGTATAAAAGCACTGTTAGAGGTTCTTACAGTTCGCTAGTGAGATCTAGTCTATTCTATTCCGTTTTATTCTTGCTTGTACAAATGTCCGCGAAAAAAAAAAAGTTCACAGATTCTTTAATGTTTCTGGGAGCCAATATTTCATATACAGTATCTAACCCATCAGTGCTAGACATGGTTCTATTTCTAAGAAAACAAAGTAATTAACTCATCTCAAGCATTTGATAAATTGCATCCATGCCAAAAAGCGCTTTTCTATGAAGGAATTCTTTCGATCCTCAAACATGTCTGGGCATTGAATGAAACTGAATGGGGTGAGACCAGAAAAATATCGACAGCTGAATTTGCAATCCCACTTTGGGTGTAGTCTTAAAATTGAAGACTCCCAAAAAATGCTTGGTACAGACCACAGTTTTCGTCTGGTACAGAACGCAAACTGATTGATGAATCGTTGGAAACGTTTCCCTCCAGTGTGTCCATCAGTCCGTCATCTGCTACCAATTAGCCAAATATGAGCAGAGATTTCTAATTGAGATCACCCAGATTGTATTAAACATTACTGGGTCCAGAGGAAGCAAAATCAATTTCATGTGTTCTTAAGCATTCATGTGGCATTTGTGAAAACAAGCCTGCAATTGGCAGCTCAAAACAATAGCCAGGGCCTTAAAGACGCGCCCACAATGTGTGTGGATGATTGTTAGCTCTTCCCCACCCTTACCATGGAGTATTCAAACATATCATTGATAGTGGGTTAAAGAAAAATGCCTGTTTAAATGCATTACTCGTCCTTAAGGACAAAGCGTATTGGGTTAGATTCAGTGTTCCCTTTGGTCTGCTGCTTGTGGGAGTGTTTTATTTGCATATGCGCAAGATGGAGCAAGTTTATCACGTAATGCTGCCCCACACGCCCCTTGATGTGGTGTCCCTTTGCTGGGGTAGAGGGGAAAGGGGGGAAGTGGGGCACAATGTGGGTTTCGTAGTAATTAATGGTGGTACAGTGTGTGTGTGATGCGATGTGGATGTGTGTGCGTGTGTGTTGTGGCATGTGCATGTGTGTGCGTGTGTGTGATGCGATGTAGATGTGTGTGTGTGTACGTGCATGTGTGTGAGATGTGGGTGTGTGTGTGTGTGTGGTGATGTGGATATATGTGTGTGTGTGTGTGTGTGTGTGTGTGTGTGTGTGGTGTGATGTGGATATGTGTGTGTACATGTCTCTTGGATGTGTGTGAACTCAACTTAATTTGCCTCTGGTAATCTGTATGTGCGTGCGTGTGTGTGCGTGTGTGTGTCGGCTCGCTGCAGAAGTTCACCGGGCACGGGGACGTGGCCGTGCAGTTTTGGTATGGGAGAGGGACTTGCAATAATATCCTGTTCCTGACTTTACACTTCATGAAGAGGGGCCAGAGGGGGCTGGCTGAGCTCCATCTGGCAGCCGTTCCCCTGCTCTCCGCTTCCCCGTCGCACATGATGAAACCTCACTTATTAATTGGATCCATTTGCCACCAGAGCGCAGGGCCCTCTTGATGCGGAGGGCGATGGCTTTGTGTCGTTTTGCGCTGCGAAATGACTGATGGGCTGATAAACAAACACAGCCAAAGGGACATGCTGAAAGAATTATTTTAGAAAAAGTCATTTAGATTTTTTATTTATTTTTTTCTTTTAAAAGCCATGGAAAAGTCCTGAGCATTACTGATTTTTGGTTCCCATTCTTAAACGGGGATGTACTCCAGGGGTACATCCACCAAAGGACTTCGCTTTTTGACTGAAAAACTGCTGCAAACGCCCAATAACGCAGCGCTGAAAGTAAACGGTTAAACCCGCGGTTCACCACTGTGTGCTTAGGTAGTTGTTGCGTTTGTCGTCATCTGTCTGTGTTGAGATTTCTGGGATTTCCCCCCCAAAATTCCCTACAATTTGCAACGTCCCTCATAAAACTAATTATGTCGAGCATTTAACCAAAAAAAACAAGAACTCCAAAAAGCTGTTTGTAATTAGGCAGAAGTTCAGTTCATTCTTACGAACGTTCTTAATGAGCTTTGTACCCTCCTAAACATTCTAAGGAGCCTTAAATTCATGTCTAGGGTCAGTGCTTACATATGGACTTAGACTTTACTTTGTCCAAGTCTAAGTGCCTGCATGCTGGTGCTCTTGGTTACCATTTGCCTTTTTTACTGTCCTTACATCCTGCCACTTTGCCTCGCTCCACTAGTGACATTGAGTGACTGCATTTACCTTGAAACGGTAACAGTGAACCTTTACAACGTAATGCTATATGGAGAGTGGATGTACTGTGTGCCGTAAAAAAATAAATAAAAAAAAAAAGCCAGTAAATAGAATCTGCTTTTATAGAGCTCGTTTAAGTACAACCTCCGAACACACATCACATACCGCAGTTTTGGAACTGCTGGCCGGCTGCGTATGGTATGAACCCAATGCAATGTGGAGTTACTGCTTTCACTGCGACAGATATAATTGCGGCAAGACAAAGACAACATCAACAATTCAGACCACAGGAGGAGCACATTCTGGGCAACAGATGAGCTTTTTTTTCTGGCTGAAAAACTAAAAGAAAAAGAGCGAGTGAGAGCCATTTCTACACGATCAGCTCCCATAATCAGCTCTGACTGGATCGGCCAATGTCCCGCTGCTCTGACAGTGGCCACACCCCTCAAGCGATCTTCTGCGTGTGACAACTGAATGACGAATTCAAAAGTATCTGAACTTTCGCAGCACGCGGTACTTTGGGGAACTTTTCTCAGGAGTTGGATGTTTCTTTACTAACTGTGACCGGTGTAGTCTAATTTGCATACATTTGCATTGATATTTCAGTGGTTTGATTGTTTAGTTTGGCTGGCAGTGGCTGTATTTGATTTGCAGAAAATAGGCAATTTTCAATCAAATTTCCTTGTTTGTTCATCCACCCATCTCCCACACATGCTATGGGGGGCACTTTGAGGATTAACTTGTGAAATGTACAATTTCAGATGCATCTCAAGCAAGCACAGCGCATCTAACACATAGCATTGGTGAAAACATGATCTTAATTTTCTTTTTCTATGCTTGATTTAAAAAATAATAATCATAATGAAAGGCATTTTTTTAAATGAGTAAATGTGTTTCTCTGCAATATGAAATGGTGCGCATTTACAGTTCTTATTAGTTCTTATCAAGCGATGACTGAAGACTCACCTCTTCAGGCTGCACCATCCCTCCCTACCTCCCTGTAGTCTCTAATTGACTATGTAATCTTAGGTTTGTAGCTAGGTAAGCTGTTTGTCTCAGTTGACTTAGTTGAGTATGCACGAGTGCAATAACTATCGCTTGTATTATTTGCATAGACTGCTTTGTTGCTGTTTTTGTTTGCGTTAATCAGATTAACCTACAGGGTCCAAGTCAAACTACGCGGTCGTTCCCTGCACTGGGAACTGTACTTCCCTCTGGGGTTTTCAACACACTTGCTCCTGGTTACGGTTATATACACTCTGCTGTACGTCGCCCTGGATAAGAGCCTGTAATGTAATGTGATGTTATTTGTTGCGGTTACCTTTCTTCCTGCCTCATTGTTATGCAGGTTCATCAGCCGCCTTGCGTTTTTTTTGATCTCGCGGGCGTCTACGAACCTTCGGGAGAACTCGACGCCGTACTTGACGTCGGCCGAGCAGCCGCCCCACTTCCAGCCCTCCTCTTGGTTGTAGTAGCCCTGCTTCTCGCGGTCGCAGCCGCAGTTGCTGAGGTTGCCCTGGCTGCACGCGGCAGTGACGGCGTGGGCAACGCCCGCCGCTGTGATGGCGTAGGTGAACGCCGCCTCCCTGCTGCCTGGGGGGAGAGAGAGAGGGGGGGGGGCGTCAAACCTGCGGGTCGGGACGGGGGGGGGGGACTGGGGGGGGGCGCGAGGGGCTGGGTGCAGGGTGGGGCTGGGTGCGGGTCGGTATGGGGGGGCGGTAGTGGGGAGCAGGGTTTAAGGCGGGGGGAGGGGGGTGGGTGGAGTGGGGCAGGGGGTTTCTTGTGGCGTAGCCTGTAGAGCACCGTCCGCATGTCTCATTGCGAGCTGCGACGTCGCCAGTTCTGCGTTTGCATAACTGATGCTTTGGCTACACAGAATATCCGAATTACAGTTACAAGTATTTCAAAATTAAATTATTCTCCGAAAGTTATCCCAATTTCCTGGTTTTAAGATTATAGGAGGTTAGACCATGTTGCAGCCTTGAGGGTTTCTCAAGGTTGTATCTTCTCAGGCAAATAAAGGTTGTATTCTAGTCAGACTTTTTTTATATGTGGAAGGAATACAGATTCCTAATCTATGACTCTAAATAATTCCTTTAGTTTAGACATTCCAGATCAAATCACATTTTCTTCAATACTCTCCAGCCCCTTATTGACCTGTAGTGTTACTGCATTTTACACAATGTATTCCTGAACAACTTGCACATGTGCTGAAGATTTACTTGTGGCAGCACTGTTGCAGGTGCTGTCCAAAGTGCTGAATTCCTTCAAGCACCTTGCATATTACAGTAGCCACATTATTACAATAGAAAGGCCTACAAGTCAGGATCTTAAACTTGAAACAGTTTGAATTTAGTAGGTACTCCGCAAAATACATTCATTCATAAATAATGTTTGGCTTAATGTTGGTAATATAATGATAGTCTGTGTCACCTGCAAAAGTATTTCCCGTCAAAGTTTAGCTGTTTACCATAATGAAGATTTCCCTGTCTGTTATGTCTGAATTGGGCAGCTTTCTCCTGTGATTGTGTGTGTGTGTGTAGCAGTTGTACCTGAAATTTAATTATTTTTGAAATTTAACTGACTTCTGGGCTGTTAGGAGTGAACTCTGTGCAGCACGGATACCAGTGGATGCAATTATACCTTTTCAGGGGTCACTAGGTAATTGGCTGCAATACCACAATATTAGAAATATCAATAAGACTGTGAAAGGAAAATGAAGGGTATCTTTTGTACTCTAAAATATGTGGCATCGGCTGTGCGGGAGGCTGTATTCCTACTGAAATTGCTTCTCATGTTGTGAGACTGTGACAGGGAATCATAGAGGCAGTGGGCACACACTGTACCGCAGGGGGTGTCACAAAAGCGACACACAAAAACTGAACCGGAAAACCCGAAAGCAGAGCGTGGAAGCTGGTAAATTAAGAACCGGCGAACCGCGCTTCCAATTTTAACGGCTTCCTGTGTAATGCGTTTCCCTTTTCGGCTGCGCCCGGCACTGTGGTCAGTGACAGTCACCGCCGGCTGTCCCAACTGCCACTCGGGCCGTGTTTGACTGCCGTGGTTAATGCCTTCTCCACCGTCTGCTGTCCAATGACTCATAACTGCCCGTCGTCACTCTGGTTGCCATGGTGTTTTCTTTTTAAAAAAAGGTGTAATGGCTGGAAGGACCCAGAGACCCCTGGTAATCATTCGGCGGACACACAACCTCCATGTTACGTCACGTCACACTCATCCAATTCAGTGCAAACAAAAGAGCCGGTTTAATAAGTACACACTGCAGTGCAATCTGTGTTGAATCATGGCTCATTGTTGTAGTAGGAAGTGATGAACCCGGGCAGCCATGTTTACTCCTCCGTCTCCCTGGTCATCCGCTGAAGACCGGCAGCCCAAACTTCAGAGGAATTCCCTTTCTTTTGGACAATTGAAAGCAATGGCCTTTCATTTTGGAACCGTTTGCTTACAGGAAGCTCTTATTCTGAGTGACTGGAGTACTATGGCTGTGTGCAATGAAGAACTACAGCGTCTTTGGCTGTCCATGGACGGCCTGTGGACTGGTGGGCCTGATTTGACATAGATGTGGGGAACCACAGCCTCTGAGTATCTGAGAAGGAAGGGTGCGCTGGGTAACTTGTACAGGGTTGAGTATCTGTGAAGGACGTATGCAAGGGGAAGCTTTGCCTATTTGAGTATCTGTGAAGGACGAATGTGCAGGAGGAACCCTTGGGGGGCTTCTACTCTCTGCACAGGCGTGTGGTTCCTGCAACTCTGAAGGGGGGAAAAAATGAACAAAAAAAAAACCTGAGCAGGCCAGCCCAGAACCCTGACTGGAAGCCAGCGGAACCACCCTGGGATATCCTTACAAGCTGCCAGTGGAAAATTGGACTGACCGAAAAAACCTCAACGAACTTGGAGAGGTTTGGAGAGAAGAATGGGGGAATATTAAACCAGATGTCTAATGGAGTTTAGTGGCAAGTGTCTGTGACAGTGTCCAAGATGGAAACTGAAGCTCTGCGCACAGAGGGAGAGTCGTCTTGTCTCTCGCGTCCTCGTCCTCCTCGGGAGGAGCCGCTTTGGGTGTGCGAGCACGGCCTTCGCCTCCCCAACCAACTGCCGTTTGGCTTTTCCTTTTTGTGTCTGCCATGTTTCCCCTAGAGAGCGGCCCAAACGTTTCTGAACGCGGTGGTGGCGACTATGACAATGTGCGCTGGGGGAGAAAAAATAAATAAAAGGACACGGACCAAGAAGCATATTTCACACGACACAGCGAACCCGATTTACAGTTTGAGAGTACGGTCCGCTACAACCCACCCTTATTATGAATTATGAATTTGCTTTTATGCTACGTTGGTATTGCAGCAGCAGACCGAGAACTTGGGGAATGGTGAACAGCATTCCAGTCGCGTTCTCCCCAGCGCCCAGTCTGCATCGCAAACGGTAAAATGCTCAGTGTCTTGCAGAGTACATGTGATCCCTATTGGACTCTTGTACTCTGTTAGTGTTGAGTTAACACTGGAGAATTTACTGTGTGGTCCTTCAAAAGCAGTATCTTTAGAGACGCCCATGCTTTTTAATAAAAGAAAATACACCAGTATTCTAAGTTAAGTGTCAATAAAACCTGTTTTCCCATATCACTTTGTAATGTTTCAGTATTACAAGTTTGCCTGTGAACAGTAGCATATCCAGTCTATGTAGTGTGTGTGTGTGTGTGCGCAAGATTATGAAAGTAATGGAGGAGATTTTCAGTCTTGCATTTCATGCTATTAAAAAATGTTTGCATTTAATTTTTCCTAATTCTCTGTAAATCATTGGAGAAAGGGTTTTCCAAATATTAAACAGATAAATAATTTTAATCGTTTACTTATCTCAAGCGGAAGGGACTTGTTTTTCATTCTAGCCAAACACACACGCCATAATTTGTACTTCATAAAACTCTGACAGGAGAAGGTCAGAAAGTAGTAATTATTTTTTCCATGTTGGTTTTGCAACGTAAAAGAAAAAAATGTGACACCTGCTGGTTGGCCAGAGGGGTTGCAGCTAAACTGAGTCCAGAGAAACAGTCCAGTTGCGAGCATTAATGATTGGCTAGTGTTGGCCATGCAATTAGATAACACGGTTAAGAAAGAGTGGCTTAGTAATTGATGGGGAAGTAAAAATCACCGATTAGTACTCCAAGTCAAACATTACTGATTTTAAAAGTCGGTAACATTAAGAGAGATTTTAAAGACAGAGCCACGTACTGTTACTGCTGTCTTTCACTATCACTTCACAGTATAACTGTACTTGTCAGTGTATCAGTAGTTATTATCAATAGTATCTAATCAATAATTATCCTTAGTGTCCTGCGCTCACAGGAAGGCTCTGTACTGTCCCTCACTTTAAATGACGTAGGCTGTACAGCAGCACTGTGCTGCTGGATTGCTCTTTCCCCTGGGCCCCATTGGGGGATAGAAACTGCTTTGTGTATCACTGGCAGGCCTGTCTGATCTCTACTCGTGTTTTTCCTTCTGTTTTATCTACCGTTTCTGTGAACATATACTCAGTACAGATTACAGACAGAGCTGTGGTACATGAGGTTTGCAGTACGAGAAATTAGTGCAGCTGTATTCCTGGTCAATAAAGTGATGTCATTTTGCCCAGAGCTGTACACACTGCCTATATGTATGTGGCACACTCAGTGGTCGTTCCTCTACTTCATAAAGGTGATTCAGGCACCAGTGTGTTAAGGGTCGCAGGTTTGATTCCTAGGTAGGGAATGCCGTTGTACCATTGAGCAAGGCACTTAACCTGCACTGCTTCAGTATATATCCAGCGGTATAAATGGATGTAATGTAAATGCTATGTAAAAAGTTGTGTAAGTCGCTCTGGATAAGAGTGTCTGCTAAATGCCTGCAATGTAATGTAGTGTAGTGATTCAGACAGGGGTTTAGGGCTACCAGGAATAGGCTTTGGAAGTATGTGAAGGTGCTCAGGTAGTAATCAGTGTATGGGAAGCTGGCATATGTCATCTGGCACTGAAATGGCTGGAACCTTTAATATAAAACCTGTGATTACATGTGTCCAATTAAATCATTATCCCTCTTGCCTAATCAGCTTAAAGTCAGACACCAGCAGGATGTTCCGTACCCCAAAGCAAATCGGCAACCTTGATCTCAATACATGCTGATGCTGGGGGAAAAAACAACGGCAAAATTCAGCAAAGGCATCTGTGTTTGACAGAAGCCAGTTCAGACTAGTCCGATTCTTCAGACTTTGAAAGACGCACTTGTGTTGCACCACAGTAACAAACTAATAGTGGAAGTGATTAAAGGCATTGGTTGGGAATTCATGTTCATAGTGGAAGAACATGCTTGTGCTCCATATTCATTTCCTATTCTGTGACGATAATGAACGATGAACGTTTACCGGATATTGATAGGCCAGTGAATTTAAATGATCGATCAGTACCAATTAATCGGTTGGCCTATTTTTTTGTTTCTTGCAGAGGGATCTGAGTGTTCTCATCCTATTCAAATACTCAGGAATTTTAATATTCACAGAGTTAGGGTTAGAGATGGGGTCAGGGTTACGACCTTCACCATTTTAGCGTCGCACTTGTATCTTTTTTTAAATTTGTTATCACCGCTGGCGGTGCACTTGCAGGGCTTCCTATAAACGCTCAAAGCTAACCTCGCCCGCGCGTCCAATCCCGCTTTTGCGATCTGATTGTGTTCAACAAAAGAGCGCTTTGAGACGCGCTGATCCCCCTCACATCCTGTCCCCCCGCCGCGCCCAGCGGGGCGGACGCAGGCAGACTCTGATCCCGCCGATAACGTCCGGCCGGGCCGGGGTCCGAGCCGGGGGGGGGCGGGGTGCGAGAGCGGGGGCGGGGTGGCCAGTCGGGACACACACACACACGCGGTCTGACCGTGAGAGGCCCTTTTGGGGACCGGCTGTGTAAGACGGTGGTCCGGCGCTCCGTAGACTCCCCGGGTGGGCGGCTCTACCCGATAAGCCGCAGAGGATCCCACTTGTTCTGCGCATCGCTGCTGTTTACTCTGGCTCGGCCGAAGAGAGTGGGCAGCAGAGTTTTAAAAAGCGGCCAGCACGATAAGGCCCAACGCTGTCTGATTCACAGCCTCTCTCGGATACCGCGGTGGCAGATACAGATCTCCTCCTCCTCTTATTTATGTGGGTTCTCTGTGTCTGGGGCTGAAGCAGTTTGTTGGCAGTACTTGATTCTTTCTGAAAAACAAATTTCGCTGGGAATCGGCAAATGTACTGAGTTGTGTCAGGACAGAATCGCCTGACTTTTGGCTCGGGGCAGATGATACGCAACTGCACACCCAGCACAAGCAGCGGCGAGAAGCTAGAAACGACTGAGGAAGCATCCACTTTTCCTGAAATCACTCAATTTGTGTTCCACCCCCCCCCCCCCACCCCAAACCCTGCTTACATAAAACAGGACAGCATAATGGCTAAGGTGTGGAGTGCATTCAGTGCCAGAGGCTTGAGCAATCACCGGTAATGCTACTCCAAATTCTTCCTTCCTTCAAAAAAGACTTCTAATTCTTCAGCATCATCTGCTTGTCTCATTCTTCTGCCAGTTCAAATAAGAAATATGGAGGCGAGCGAGATTTCAATAAACAGAGAGAGGGAGCCACGGCCGACCCTCCCTGCACATTCTCACACTCCTCACGTTGACACGGCCTAATTTATAGTGCTCATCAGCCGTTTTTCTTTTCTCTTATTTATTTATTTTTTTTTACTGAACTGACACACAGCTTGGGAAGAGGGGGGAAAAGAAAGACAGACATCTCGGTTATCTTTTTTTCTTTTTTCCAAACGAATGAGCCACATCCTTTTTTTGACGGTTTACATTTATGTATTTTTTCATTTTTAATTAATGTTTTTAATTTATTGTTGTGTTGGAAACAATATTGAGAGGAAGATTAGGGGGGTAAGGGTGACGATACGCAGCTGCACAGAGTGAGTGTTTCACTGTTCAGATCGGTTCACAAGGGAAATAAAATTGCATAAATTACACCACAGCACATCGTTTTTTTATATAGCACGACATTAAAATAAATCTACTGATGAATTACTCAGGATCGTAAATTGAAATTAGTTTCATATTGGCTCACATGAACATGATCTACAAATCGGCCAGACTTTGCATCATTCCCCTAAATTTGTGTCATTTGGCCCTTTAAAAACGTGTTAAAGCGTGTTAATGAGGTTCACTATAACATGACGAGATTAAAGAACGAAGTGCTGGCTTTTGTTGGTTAGAAAAGCACTCCGCACAGGATTAATAACATACTACTAAACGGCCTCGCAGAAGTTAGACTCGCGCTTGGGTCTCGCATGTCCGGCTGTATGAGGGAAGATAAATGTGGGGAGAAAAAAACTTTATTCGGCTCTTATCTGTTTTGGAATCTGTCCGTAGCAGTGAGAGCAGGTACCGTAAACACGAACGTTCTGCGGCATCTCCTCCGTGCCGCTCGCCGTCCAAAAACACCGCCAAGCCAAGCTAGGCAGCGCGTGCTGGTAAATCTGACCAGCGAAGCATTTTCTCTCGGTCAGACCATAATATACTGTACAGGAATGATAATGACTGGTTTTGTGCCGTCCTGCTTTGGAGGACGTTACATGCTTCGCGAATGGCAAGATGGACCTTTGCAACACGAGCGGACCAAAAAATAAAAAATAAATAAAATAAAATCAACCTGAACCGCAGAAGCAATCCAAGGCTCCCACAAATGGGCCTGTTTCATAAAGACAATTAAGCTTGTGTTATAGGTGCAGCCAGTGCCAATGGGGTAATGGAGGCCTGGGCCGGCTGGATGGGCTTTACTAGCCAGAGTAACATTTCAGATGCACTTACTTCTCCACCACAATCATTATGGGGAGGTGGGAGAAAAAAAAAACTAAATCAGTGCCTATTTTACCAGTTCATGCTGCGGGTTTTTATACCAATGCGCTTTATTACAAAATCCCATCATCTTATTCATAATTTCAGATAAATAATCATCCTCAAGCTATCCTGAGTTTGATGTAGCAGTGTTTTGTGTGAGATTTGTGTTGCTGCTTGCTACTTAATGCAGAAAGCCTTGTGTTCCCAGTGGTTTTTGTATACATGATACAAAGAAAACATCAGTAATTTCGGTTATTTTGCACTTTGACTTTGTATATGCTTTGACTATTTCCTTTGATTATCAGAACTTGACTTTCTGCATAACACAGCCATTTAAGATACCAGAAAAGGAAGGGGAAGGACTGAATTGACAGATGGCTGTACAGCATGTAATTACATTATGGATCAGTGCACTCACACCAGTGCCTTCCAAAATGTAAATACAAAGGCGCATTGGATTCGAGACGTTTTTTTTCCCCCTCGTCAATTTGGAGAATTGCTCCACGGTGACCTGTCCCACCTCTATATCTCGGTTTCTAAAAAAAATTTATTTTATTTTTTTGGAAGCTGTTTTGCTAAATTTCCATCCCGCGCTCCCTATCAAGTACATGCCTGTCCAGGGCCCTTTCCGCCCAAGCGGCTCTGAATGGACCTGCTGACTTACGCATCTTTTATCTGGCTAGACGCTCGCTGCCCCCCCCCCGGCAGCCAGAGTGCTGGGCCGCCCCGGGCGGAGCGGGACAGGAGGGGAGGGGAGCGAGCTCTTTTTTAACGGGAGATGATATCGCCTTCGCACCCGCCATTCATCACCCGCTAACGCGCACTGCCGGGGCAGGGAGAGTGTGAGCCGCCACATTCCATACCGCCATGTTTTTTTTTTTCCTGTTTTTTTTTTCTCCCTCATTCCCTCCTTTTTCTCACAGCCGGCCTGCCGGCAAACGCTATAGTTCCCACTTGTGCGGAGTCCTCGGGCTGTTCTCCTGCTGCGCTCCCTCCCCTCCCCCTCTCTCCCCCCCCCACGTTTGTGGAATGAAATCGGTTTCACCGCCTTGTCTTGCTCGTCTGATTTGAGATTTGTACAGTAGGTGCGGAAAAGCACTGCAGATGGGTGAAGGAATAAGTATCGTTGTGGGACTCGGCTGAAGGCAGGGCTGGGGAACTCTCTGGTTAATAGTGAATATCAGTACTGGGGAGACAGTTGGCTGTTGACTGTTCAGTGAATATTCACCCGTCACTCCTCTGATCTGTGCTGTATTGTTGGCGTGTAACATAACGGTTATATCCGTTTTAAACTGGATTTTTCACAGTATCTGTCGAGTGTGTCTCGCTGGGCCCTCCTGCTCTATACAGTATCTCACTTTGCTGTGTGCAAGGGCAGCACCTGCTGAACTTCTGCAAGCTTTAACCTCAGTTATAATACCTCTTGTACATGACGACCACCAGTCACTTCAGTCAAAAGCTAAATACAAAGTTACACATGCAGTGACTTACTAGTACATAAGAGTGCCAAAACCACCTCTCTCTCTATCAGTCTGCACTGTGAGTATAAACGTGTCTTTTTTTTTTTAACTGCGCAGATAAAATGTTAAGACAGCCCTCTTCCTAGTTTGCCCTTTTCCAGTTATTAAACTGTATTTATTTATCCTGAAGTTTCATATACGTAAGGTTTATAAAACTGTAAATGATTCATTGGTAAAATTTACTTGCATAATTGCCAAAAAAAGACGACGGCCCGGTCTTATCACCTGACAGTACGCAGTTACAGCTTTATTAATGGTCAGTTTAATATTCCTTCCCAGACCCACAACGATTTTCATAACGGACAAACCCCAAATGTGCCATTAAAATGGGTCCCCTCTTATCTCGTCAAACAAGTCTGCTTGTATCAAGGAATGTCCTCAGTAGAAACAGTCAGTTGTGCCCACTTAAAAAAAAAAAATATATATATAAATTTACAGTATGAATAAGACGTAGATCATATTGCCGTAATTTCAGAAAGAAAATATTTCCCTTGAATCCAGATTTGTTGGGTTCTGTAATATTCAATAACACAGCTATTAATGTGCGCCTTCTTGGAAAGCGAGCATAATTCCGCTGAGCTCTTCCAAACTGACCAACTCCATCTGAACAGCAGTCATACAGAAATGAGGAGCATTAGCCGTGTGGTTCTGCGATTCTTAACTCTTAACCGACTCTCAATGTCTTTCCACCAGTCAGAAACTAGCATTGAGCGAGAGGCAGAGGTTTGTGTATGCAAACGCTGGAATGAAGAGGAAGGGAAGAAGTAGGGAAGAGGTGTTATCCGCGAGATTGATACGTTGGCATTTCAGGTTTTTGAGAATAATGGGGGCATTTGTTGCAGGAGAGTACTTCATACACTTTATTGCACAATGCTGAATTACAACGAAAATGCCATGGCTTAATCCTTTTTTCCAAAAAAAAAAAAAAAAAAAAGTTAAATTGAAACCCTTAAGTGCTGAAACAATTACAAAATAGATCCTGGCAGGCTGTAGCTGGTTTAACAGCTCTAGTTGCTATCATGATATTCACAGTAAATGTAAAAAAAAAAAAAATCATGATAATCCTAAGACTTCTGAACCGATTTTGAAACTTCCTAAAGGCTCCACTACTGTCATCACCTGCCGTAATGGTTTGAGCTGACAATCATGGGCTTCTGAGGGAGAGGGACTAAATTAAAGCTTCCTCTTAAATCCCTTTCACAGGGCCGGAAAGACAAGGCACTCTTGCCGTCTCTCCACAGCTTTTAAATGTGAAAGTCGTCCGCCTCCAACCCAGCTGACAACAAACTGCCATATTTAAATCTCTGCAGTGGCCTGTCTCAAGCTTGTAGTCTGAAATGGTTGCCGTTCTGTCAGTCAGTCCAGGTGAAATGGCAGCATTTGTTGCATAGCAACATGTCAGTAAAAAGCACTGTCACCAAGCTCAAAAAGGCTGTTTCTGGTACTTCACCCAAGCAAATGGACTTTGTCGCGTTATGTTTCTGTTTAACATCAACATGCAGCGTCCTATTACTCTATAGCAGTGGTCTCCAGCCCTGGTCCAGGAGAGCTACAGGGTCTGCTGGTTTTTTTTTTTTCACCTTAAAATCAGCACCTAGTTGAGACCCAAGACACCAAGGCGTAGGCAAGCGCGTTCGCGCTCCTCGGAAACGCACAGCGCTGCCAGCTGCTTCTTTTCACACCGCAGCCCACAGGCCAAGCTTCACACGGACATTAGTCAGAGGAAGACGCTTCCCGTGACGCTTTTTTAACAAACAAAGCACAGGGCCACCTCGTGTTCCAGCGTGGGGTCTACCCGTGCACTTGCACGGCACCTTGAATTGCTCTGTTCCCTGCACTTTTAACTTTAATTATTACTGTTGCGCTGCTCTGATAATATATGGTTGCAAAACCTGTGCAGGTGAAAATTTGCTTTCCCCAAAATGGCATTTCAATTGAATGCTTCTTAAATTAATTTGAGTGATTTACACAGCAGTGACACATCTGCTTCCTATCTACAGTACGTACAAGACTAAACCCTTCCAACCCTTCCTCAGTACAAATGCATTAAGAGAAACGCATTATAATGTGGATGTACCGGGGAATTAAATTAGATTTATTACAAAAACACAGCAAAATGAAATGGGGAAAATGCGAGCAGTCAGCCAGTCCCAAAAAGTGAAGTGCCTTCTGTCCCCCCTCCCCCAGTGGTGCAGGATTAAGCATATAGTCAAACCACACGTTAACAGCAGTAACACATTTCTAAATAACAGGCAATATAAAATCGGTCTCTGTTTTATAAGCATACTGTAGGGGCTAAATTCACAATGTGGACCCAAACAATAGCAATGCTTCTTGCAGGCAGCTTGCCGTGTTGCTTTGCCGAATTTTCAGACTCATTACTGCTTGCAGCTCACTGCCCGCATGCGGCACAAGCAAGCATGGACATAACTAGATTAACAACAGATGTCTCCATCTATTTTTGCTCAACAACATTCTCTGTGAAATAATACCATTAGCTGGCCCCTCGTTTGCAGTATCCTTTTTCAACCATCCTTTTCCTAAATTAAATGAACTTTTTTTTGTGTTATTGTTTTGCCATCGCATAGCAGTGGCGCAAAACGGGCATTAAAACAGCTGAGACTCAAAACTGTCGACTCAAACGGGGGACCTCAGATCCCCAAGACCAAAGCCACATGCAATTAAAAGCTCTAATTGTGTAAGACTTCTTTTTTAGTTCTGTTGCAAAAGTGCGATGCGCAGTCGAAGGCTCTTGCCCCAACGTGCAGGGCTGCAACCAGCACAAACAGAGATTAATTTATTTAGCCGGTCCAATACTGACTCAAGAAATTGCATGGAACTGAGGTTTGGCATACAGTTGTGGGAATTCCACGAGGCTTTCCAAGAACTGAGGATGGGCACCTCTACACTCGGCAATTACCGAACGCTGCCTCGGTCCTACAACCAACGTGCACGGGAGCTCGGCTGTGTTTTTTTTTTTTGCTGTATAATCCATCTTCCTCTTGAGGTTTTCGCTGCTGCACCATCAGACTCTGCAGCCTGCAGCTGCCCGTTTCTCTGCAGAAAGTGTCCTCATCATCGTGCAACTTCGTTCACACCCGAGCCACGAGAGAGGGGCACAAACCCAATAGCAACCGAACTGAACCGAATGATGACATGAGCGGGGGGGGAAGAAAAAACAGGACCCCAAAAAGGCACCCGTCAGGGGAACACGCTGACCTACTCTAACCGAACAGAATGACGAGACAAGCAGACAGAACAGGACCCCCAAAAGACACCCGTCGACCCCAAACGGCACCCGTGGGGGGGCGCACACTGACCTACTCGAAGCTCCTGGCCGAAGACGGTGCGCTCGCCCAGGGCGGAGCAGTTCCAGCGCCCATAGCGGAACTGGTACTGGCACTCGTTGATGCCCAGCTGGGCGCCCTCGCCGATGACGATGATGGCGTCGGGCCGGCTCTGGCAGATGGCTCGCTGGCGCGGCGCCAGCCCGGGGATCTTGTTGCAGATGATGTTGGCGCCCAAGGCCACCACTGAGGACAGGGCCCTGTGCAGAGAGGGAGAGACCGGAGAGACAGGGGAAGACATCAGTAAGAGCGCTGCACTGGAGGCCGAGCACCTCCACTGCATGGCGTCCGTCTCAGGTGCAGCGCGTACCTGCGAGCGCCGCAAAGCGATTCGCCGAATTGCGCGAGCAGAATCTTTTAAATTTTTTCCGTTCCCCGTTCTGCGCAGTACACTGTTACCGTCACGCAGCACCTCAGAAGCGCGTTATGGTTAGGGTTGGGGGGGTTCCACACGAGAGCGTAAACGATATTTTGTTTATTTGCTCACTTGACAATACCTCTCTCCGCATTGGGTTTGGCAGCTGACGCGTTTTTGAAACGACTCGCGGGTTTTTTGGGTTTTTTTGCGCTAACGGTTAGGTAACATCGCTGGAATTGTTTCCAGGCGCAAGGGGAGCTGTGCGCGCCCGCCGCCCCGCGTGCAATCTTTCTAATTTGTAACTCTGCTTCTCAAATTTAGACGCGGTTCGCTGCTCAACCAAAAAGTTGCACCGAAAAATGTTATCCCTTATAATTTGAGATTTGTGTGTTTATAGCATACGTGTGGTGTAATACACGCTGCCTCTGCATAGCTCCGCTGTGTGAGACTGCTGCTGCCATTTTGCACTTTCTAGTGCCAGCCCCTCTTCTCTGTATTAAAGATGGCATCATAAGGGACTGCTCTTCTGAGCTTTTCCCCAACCTTGCTGTCATCCATTCGCTGATAAGAAGGTGCCTCACCTCCTGTTACTAGAAGGCCAGCCAGCGCCTCCGCTTGTTTGCTTTTGGATGACATTAAGGTTTTATTTCTTCTCAGAACAATCGGCATACACCAAGACTGCGCTAAGGCCAGTGGGGTTTCCAAGCCCAGCAGTTATGAAACAGCAGGTCAGCTTCCAGCTTTGAGGAGTGATGTCGACCCTCTGAGAGATTCGACCGCAAACGGCACAGTCCGATGCAGGCAGGCACGTGTCAGCAAAACATAAAAATAAAAATTAAATGTATTAATTAAACCACCAGATTCCCATTCTCAAAGATCGTGGAGTTAAAACCATGTTTCCTGCACTCTACTTAAAGAGAAAAAGGAGTAAAAGTTGACTAGTCATTGGGGGGGGAAAAAAAAAAAAGGCAGGCACCTTGGCTGTTTTTGGGTTAACTGTTTCTACAAAGGTGCAAGAACACGCCCTGAAATGTGTAAAACCACTCATCCAAATTAATTGATGCCAAAAATAGTCCCCTAGATATTCACTGCTAGACAAATAGTGAAACGAGACAGAGAATTTCCTCGTAGACCAATTCAAAGGGCTCCTAATCTTTTAATGCTATGTGCAACCTGACCTGTGTTTGGATGTATTATGTGCTTGTGAAGTTTAATACGATTTTTTTTCACAACACATCAGCTATGTGATGATTGCTGGATCTTGCACAATGCACTAAAATAGCAAGACCCCATAAGTACTTGACTTGATAATGCTAAAGGCTAACTGAGGAGCTCAAGCGGTCACTACAGTAACAAACTCCTTACGCCAGATGTCTTAAACCAACCAGTATAGACTTCTTCACTGCTAGAGCTCTGTAAATACACTGTAAATCTGTTACTTTTTCCCCAGTTAACAGCCATCAAACACAATGTGTCTAATTGCAAAATGCAACCAAAGACAAAAATCAAATTAAAATACGGACTCTGTGTTTTTCATCATTCGATTGGTCAAGAAGCAATGGCTGACTTTGGATGGTACTCATCCTTGGAATGGCAGTTGTGAGTGGAGTCAATATACTAATTTAGGTTTGGAACCTCAATATGCCTTTTACCATGCCTTAACAAACAAACCACACTGCTGTCTTCGTGGATTTGATTTATAACGTTAGTGGTTTATGAGTTGTTATACTACGTGATTGATCACGCCTCTCTAAGCCTTTGATGTAGCCAAAATAATTATGTGAAAGGCCTAGATTTATATCCGCAGCTACATTTCAGTGTTCTTATGAAGCTTCCCTTCCTATACTATTAGTATTACTCCCAATGATGTCAAAACCCAAAATATATTATCTTTATCATTATGTCGACAGCTGACGTTCAACATCTCATTCAAAATTATGGGCATTAATATGGAATGGAGTCCACCCTTTGTTGCTATAACAACCTTCACCCTTCTGGGAAGGCTTTGTACTTGTTGTTGGAGTATTGCTGCAGGGATTTGCTTCCATTCAGCCAGTAGAGCATTAGTGACCTCACTGAGCGATTAGGCCTGGCTCGCAGTTGGCCTTCCAGTTGATCCCAAAGGTGTTGGATGGGGTTGAGGTCAGGGCTCTGCTCAGGCCAGACAAGTTCTTCCACACCGTTCTTGACAAAAACCATTTCTATATGGACCTCGCTGTGTGCCTGGGAGCATTGTCATACTGAAACTGGAAAGGGCCTTCCCCAAACTGTTGGGGAAGCACAGATTCGTCTAGAATGTGATTGTATGCTGTAGCATTAAGTTTTGCATTCACTGGAACTAAGGGGCCTAGCCAAAACCATGAAAAATGGCCCCAGACCAAGGAGTGTCCAGATACTTTTTGTCATATAGTGTATGTACTGTGTCCACACAAGCCCAGGACAGAGAGTACAGAGAGGGGTTCACACAAGGCTATATATAGTTCTCAGGGGATGGGTGGGTGAGAGAGGGGGGTGTCACCACTTTATTCTGACTAGATGGGGCTCTGTACCCTGCTGCAAAGTACAATCTAAGCGCAGTGTGTTAGCCTGTATTTTCCCAACAGCGGGTTTTTTTTTATTTTTGTGTGTGTAGGAGAAACTCTAGGGCTTAAGTCCCTAATATACATATTGTGTTCTGCTTGTTTTCCTAACTGAGCACTTGCTGTCTCTTTCGATATCAAGGCCATGAATGCCTCTGTTTAAATGTTCTGCACAATGAGCGTATGTAAATATTACTGCCAGGTCTGCACATGATGTAAGATGGCGTCAGCACCTACATCCGAACTTAGTCTCACATTAACGACTAATGTGACTGCATAGCAAACAGTACATATACAAACTTCATAAGAAGTAGAGGGAGAGTTTTTTTTTTTTAAAGTAACTGATTGGCCAGATATCTGTTTTGGACTAGTACAGTCATCTGAGATTTGTTCCAGAGATAAATAGTCCTGTGAAATTTCTCATGAAATCTTGAAATCTTGTCTTCTGATAGGGAATGGTAGCCAGTTACAGGGAAGTTTCCTGCTCAGTAGCCAGGGACTGATCACTGATGCGAGCTCTCATCCGCCTCTCATCCCTCTATCCAACGGAGACGTTTCCTCCATTCATCCATACATCCCCCTTTCACTTTCCTCCAGCGGCTGGCAAAGCTTTGTTTCTCCTCTGTCAGTGGCAGGTGAACCTGCAGTCAGGCGTGATACAGGCGTGATATGTCACTGAGTACACCAGGCATAGGGACGTGCACACCGGTGCACATATTACAGGTGCACTCGAAAAAGGGAAAACAACAGGAGTTTAGCTGTGCCACAGACGGCAGTGTTCTGTGCTGCTGGAAATGGGGCTGGCCACTGAAAGTTTGCAGGTTTATTGTCTATGCTGCTTAGCACACTCGTGGCTGTTGTTTACCAATACTTCCGTATCCATTGTGGCTCAGTTCTGGCTGTGACCTTATCAAGAGTGTGTAGTGTAGCTCCAAATGCCAGGTCAAGTAAACAGTGAGGTTGATCAATTGAAAGCAAAAGTTGCCATGAAATCCAGAAACTTCCACTCGCCTGACTCTCATCATGATTATGACTGGGGCGCGCATATTGATCACAATTCTGTCCCAGCAAGTGACAGAATTTACAAAATGTAAAACTTTTCTGTGGAAACGCGCAGATCTTTGCTTGTGTATGAAGTCCAGCCGGAGCCACGGAAGTGGAAAATGAGCATCCGTCTGTCTGAGGGCGAGCGTAGCGCCCATCACTAAGCTGATCTCACAGTAGTCGGGTTGATGGTATGTGTGCTGCCAGGCTTAAGTCAACAGCCGCAAATCCCCTCCTGCCGTAACTCTGTTCCCCCGTTAATTAAACGCATAAAATAAATGTTCCCGCGGTGTGTACCATCACTTCCCGTATTTGCCGCCCTCTTCGGATCCTGCCACTGCGGGCTGCCTCAGGGTGACGATGGGATAGGTTGATGGAGGGGCTGGCGGCCATTTTGGGACTCGGACAGTGGAATGAGGCTGGGAATTCTAGTGTTGAAGTAGGAGGGGGGAAAAAGTTGAAAAAGGTTGACCGGGCAGAAGAGTGATTCCAGTTGCATGGATAGGGGAGTGGGATTCTTTGGGGGGGGGTCTGGTGGCGGGGGGGGGGGGGGGGGTTTGGCAGCAGGGGTGTCTGTTGTCATTCCCACGGGATGAAACTGGGTCTAAGAACTCCACTGCAGGCAGGCCTGGGTGGAGCCGCACGGTCGTCTCTCTCCTCCATTCTCTCACAGGAGAATCAGGGGCTTCCTACTGGAGGGGGATCATGGCATAAAAGGTCCTCGGCTTGAGCCGTTATGGCTGCAGCGGGCACTTAGACATCCCTGGTGGCAAGGAATTCTCCTTTGGACGGAGGGCCTGGGGCCTCTCGTCTCGGGCGGATCCACAATGGCCGTGAATTGAGGCTTTGCGGGGCTTAAATATGGTTCTGGGTGGCAGCGGAGCGTGTCACTCCAGTGTGTGCACATCTCCCGAGGTGAAGCTGAGGTGATGTCATAATGAAAAGATTCTAGACTGTGCTGCAGGGCAAAGCTAATATACTGTTCTGCAGTGCCCTTTTAAATAGTGGCTATTGAAGATATAATTTGTCCTTTTTCATACGTCCTGTAATCTGCCTGTAAAAAGTACTGCATCGTAGCCCACTGTTTTATGACCATGCTTTTTGTGCGCGTTGGAACCAAAGCTGCATGTCTTCATACAAGACGGTTTTTATTTTTTATTTCTGTGATTAGCAATTTAAAATTACACAGCAAAACAAGTCTTCAGGACTCTTCACTCCTTCAAATATACACTGATACTGCACAATTTTCAGCAAACAAAATTAATTCATTAAAACAGTCTGCACAAATTCTGGCAAAATCCAGGAGTTTGATGTGGTGTTCATTTTAAATATTGGGAAATATCAGGACAGGCTTGCAGCATGCAGATGTCTGCAACCTGCTAATAATAATAGGAACTGATTATTATTATTAAAACATTTGAGCTAAGTTGTCCTGTTGACAGAATTGAGTTGACCAGGTGGCCACCAAAAATGCAAGCTGTCCATGTTAAAATACAGCTGTCCAAGCTACAGTAAATACAGGTTCCGAAGGCTATGGCATGTTGTCGTGACCAGTCAGGACACAGTCAGTGTCTATGCCCAGGCATGGGCGAGGAATTTTTTTTTTTAATGCTCAGACATGTTAATTTAAGACGATATGTCTTTTCCGGCGACCGCGTAATTCCAAATTTAGGACCACACTTACGGTTATATTGAAATTGCACCCAAACTTCAAGACCCTGATATTCTGTCCATTTTGTGTTGCTACTGGTTTAAATGCATTAACGTTCTTACTGCTGCACCACCACAAAGATACCATAATTAAGTTGCAGAGTAGAGAACATCATCTTCTTTGAACAGTCATCTGAAACGCATGACTAGATCTACTTTCCCCGTTGGAGCGCTCACTGCATCCTTAACAGTGAAAGCTTGGTGTTAGCGGCTAACTATCACCCGCTCCTCGTGCTCACCAGAGTGCGTTATAAGTAGAAATTGCAAAAGCATTCATGGATACATAAATGGAAAGTTAAGGGCGCGTTTGAGGAAGGGCAACCACATCCTCATTTTTTTAAATATTCCTTGCACGTTTGAAACTACCCCTTCTCCAAAATGTATCTTTTTTTTTTTTGCTGAAAGCTGAACACAGCAGGCTGAAATTATAAAAACAAACAATGGTATGTCGCTTCTAATGTACAAACCAATGCTAAACATAGTCATGCCCACTTTCTTAAATGTAACCATAAACCGCATCTATTTTAGCATTAAATCTGGGGTCCAAGCACACACACTTAATGTATGGTTCAGTAATAATTATAAAAAGTGAAAACTACTCCTGTAGCTTGGGGATGTTTTAATTCATTTATAACTACGTAATTATGAAGACTTGTGTCAGTCAAACTCAGCACGCCGGAGATCAGCGTTTCGTTTACCACTTTTCCAGATGTGGCTTTAAATTATAATCTCTAGGAAGCAGTGTGTAAGTATATGGTGTGTATGATGTAATGCATAAAACATAATCCTCATTCATAAACTCTGACAGGTAGCTTCCCGCGTGCGTAAAAAAGTGCAAATGCAGCGCCATCCTTCCGCAAAGGAATTCTTTTGATTTTAACCGTTTGTCCTGAACGTCTCTGCCGCTCCGTGGCCACTGGAAATTGTGTCCATCTGTTATTGCGGTGCTCTAGAATTTCTCGGTCAATCGAGAAAAATTAATGTTTCTTTTTTTCTTTTTTTTTTTTACATTGATCTGTTCCACAGACGCATCAGAAATGTTCTTTTACAATTTTTTTTTTTTTACAACCAATGCAGGGAATTGTGTATTTTATCGTTCGCCACTTTTACTCTGTTAATTCCTACTTATTTCAACGAGAGAATATTACTATTAGTATTCCACTCACCGAATATATAATGACTCGATTTGAATATTTAAGGGCTCAACACGCTTCTTGTCCTCTTGTCCCAGAGACAGTCGCGCAGAAACACCTGTATTACTTATTTTTAGCAAACTAATCGCGCTTGTTGACTCGCAAGTGTATTTCTATGAATGGGCCTACAGCAAGTATTTGTGTAAATACAACTATTTGTATTTACAACTATCCAAAAATAAATCCGCAGTGCGTCCCATTCATACATTAATACATTCAGGAAGCCTCCCAAACTGCATACTCTATACTTTTTCACACTTGTACAAGATGAACGAACAAGCACACTATCACTTTTAAAGACACATCGCCATCAATGTATATGAAACGGACAGACATACATGATATCAAAGAAAGTTGTTAATTGGGTACACTTACAGGTAGCTACCACTGGTCAGGATGAGGAAAATCTGTGGGTAGTAAACTGACAGCAGTACACTGCGCGACGAAAAGATGATCATGATGACATTGAACAAACGGCTGCTTTCTGGCTGAGTGTTTTTTTAAAAAAAAAGTAATTCCTTATTCCCGTCGCGCTTTAAGTCCCCTTGCACGAAACAAAAGCGCGATCTCCCCGGGTCGCTGTGATGTATCTGCGGGCGTTGAGTGTCCGTGCTACGCAGCTCCTAGCTCCCAGGGCCGTGGACGTGCTGCGGGCGCGGAGATTGAGTCTGTCATCTCCCGGCGGTAGGGGCTGTTACAGAGTGCGGTTCCCGAGTCGGAATGATGATGGTTTAAGGGATTTTGGATGGCAGAAAAGTGCCTTTCTCTTCTCTCATGAGAGTCGCGGCTGCCATTGGGCAGAGAGATACCGCAATCCGCCCACTTCTGTAACATAACAGGACAATGGGGCGACACCGATCTGCTCCCCCCTGGGACAACTTCTCATTCATCGGATCAAACTCCCAAGTAAACAAACACATGCAAGCCGGTCCAGTATTTTTTTCGTCTTCAGTGATGAAAAGCAGTAACTTTTAATTCAGTACTTTTGTCCCGCGTTTTTGTTCCCTGTATGCAAACATGCACTTATACCACAGGTACAAGAGTAATAATTTGCCCACCAAATTGCATGCAATAAGCAAATCAATGGAAATTCAAGGCATGGGCTCCTACGAAGAAAATAGGATGAAGTACCTCATGCGAGTAACAGTTTGCCTCAGTTTGCGCACTTCCCTTGCTGTAGCTTTCACGATTGGATACCTAAATCGACGGTCAAAATACTCCAGACTTCAAAATGACCAATTTCAAATTCCCAGATGTGGCGTCATTCGTCACTCCCATTCTATTGGAAGTAATCGGGGTATCGTGAAAGATTTACTCTAAACATAAAGCAGATGAATTGTTCAAATGTGAAAAGACTGGTTAGCCTTGATCAGAACGCGAGATATTTGGCATTGCTTCACCGGTCTGATCCCCTTCCTGCATGATACCGCGCTGGCATAAACAGAAATGATATGATATGAATATTAGTGGACACAGACTCGAATTCCCTGCACAGGCGTGTGGGTCACGGACAGTTTGCAGTTCACCAATACACAAGTGGAAGGAAAATTACAGATCACCTGAACGCCATGGTATGCAGTAGAATGGCAAATGCATGCGCACATACCAGTATTATGCATACGTTATACATTATTGTTATGCTTTTGAAATAATCCGTTCAATTTATCATGGCCATTCTCATCGCATGTACTTAGATCTTTGCAAAATCTTGATGAGTGGTTAAAGTCTGTGCAATATATATATTTATGTATTACAAAACTATCGCAACAAAGTGTTTTATCCACAAAACAGCAAATAAAATGCGCGATGATTTTGTATTAAAATTAATTCTGAAGATGTCAATGAAAGTACCCAAAGCTTATAGAACACAAATACTAAATTTAATTGGAGGGAGAATAAAATCATGTTAACATTTTCTTTCCAACGTCCGTTTTGGGCCTTTTCATGAAACAGGAGTAATGCTTCTGATATTTATTAGTTAGGACATAACTGCAATGAGCTCGAATCGCTTGTGACTTCAACGAAATTAGAGTATTTATAAATATCCTAATCCCATTGCCCGTATTCATATTAAGCACCGTTTTTAAGCACCGTTTTTGAGACTCGTTTTCTGGAAGTAATTTGGCTATTACATTTTGTTGTTATATGTTTCCAGAGTCATTGTATACTTGTGCAGAAAGAGAATCTCTTGAGCCATTTAAGAATCACTATGAAGTAGCAAAACAGGTAAGAACTCTGTCTAGGTGAAGGAATGTGGAAATACAACTCAGCCTACCGCTATTAGTAAGGCTATGCAGAGGTGAGCTGGAACGGGGAACAGACAGCAGGTAGAATTATAATGCGGCGCAAGCCAGGTTGTGAATAGAGTGGAGGGGAAGTATGTAATCGACGTAAATCGATATTGAAAAGTACAATTTGGCGTTAAGTACTTAAGCACAACCTTATCAAAAACCTTTAAATAAAAGACGCGCATGCGGTCTTAAACCGCCCGCAGGCAGAACGGTGTCAAGTTCATTTCGACAAAGCTAGTTGACGGATATCACCACACAGAATAGGTTACAGGCCGCGGAGCTCCGTGGGCCTTTCTGTTAAATATGCTTTAGGTATGTTTCATATTTACGCGCGCGCAACCGGCATGTAAATATGAAGTCAATAAACAGCAGTACAGCGTGAATCAGATTGGATTGTAGTGAAGGTGCCACCAGTGTATTTGATAACCGGCGTGGCTGTGTTGGTTTTTCTTTTTCTTTCAAACATTTTCGAAGAGTTGGGACAGGGTTTCCGGCGTATGAACCCTCAACACTCACCCCAGTCTTAAGTAGATGATGCCAAAACACAAAAGCACGTAGGAAATCCACTGTCCAAAGGGATTGTGCATGATCTTAAAAGCTTCGAGGACGAGCCATTCACGAAATCAACCTGGCCGCGCTTTGCTTCATATGTACGAATCCCCGCAACCATTCCAGGTGCATAAGTCACTTCTTTTTTGCATATCATCACCGTGGGAAATATGAAGTGCTTTCAAATCCATCATGGTCTCTCAGGTGGAAAACAAACTGTGATGATCCGAGAGTCTAGAATTCAAACCGAAAGGAGGGCGCGGAGTAAGATGAGATCACCAGTTAGGTTTTCTTTTGTCTCATCTCTTTTCCCCCCAAAGTACAGCAAAGTAATATGTCTTTACTTGTTCTCCGTTCCTCAGGTAAAACTGTCCCCTGCGCTGTCTGCTTATTTGTGGTGGAAAACGTGCCGTGCATTATCTCAGACATGTGCCGCGGTCCCGATTCTTTGACGACATCTTAAATTCTTTCCATGTAGCTGCAGGTATTCCGACACAAGCCTCACAGGTAACAAAAAGCCATATCCACGCCTCCTTTTTGAATCTCCGTGGATGTACAGGGCGATGGGGGCGGGCTCACAGTCTGCGGTAAACACGTGCGCTTGTCTGAAAACAGGAGAACCTGGCTTTATCTTCCATAGGCGCTTCATGCGTAATTTGCTTTGAAACATTGATTTAGAATCATTCACTAAATGCATTTTGCTGGCTTAAATATGGCGTTATTTCGGTCAGGTGTTTCGTAGGGAAATGTAGTGTTTCATGTTACTGTACCTGTAAGACAAGACTTTTTAAAAAACCTTACATGTTGCATTAACCCTGCAATAGGCTATGACGTGTACGCGGGTAGGTATTACGCAATTACAGGTACCTGTGCTCTTTGTAGAACTGACAGCTGGTCTATAACAAGTGGGCAGTAGCAATCGCGGTAAAATCTTAAGGGGGCTTGACATTATAGTGCTGTTAATCTTTCAGACGAGTTCAGTTTCAACATTCCTAGGCCATTTCTTTGATCATCCGCCATTACATTGGTACAATGTTATTTACCCGCTAATTGTCTTTGTCACAAAATAAGCTTGATTATGGTGGGCAAACAAGAAATATCACTCAGAAATATCACTTGGCTTCATGACAGACGAGAAAAATATACCTGGGGATCAAATTTCTTCCCTAGTTATTCAGCGAGCTCCTTTGATGTTAAACCGCATCGTGACTCCCTCGTGTGGCCGGATTTGAGAATTATTGTATTATCTGTAGAAGCAACTTGTGCATGTAATCCAAAAACGTCAAAATGATGACCTTGCCACCTAGAAGTGGAGTGCGTACATACATTTAATTGTTTATACATTGTAAATACATTTACTGGTCACACAAATTCCCATCGTAAACACAAACCATATATTATGTACAATTAGCATTGTTATAGACCGGCAAAAAACCAGAGACAACCACAGAACCTTTTGTTCTTGCTCAAATCTCTTCATTTATAAATTTAAAGACTCGGCTTCAAAACACGCACATCAAAAATCCCAGATGGACTTTAGAATGAATGAAATTTGATATAAATTCCAAGGGGATGGAATAAAGAGTTCCATGTATAACATCTTCCTTTAAAAGAATTTTCCTTGCAAAATAACAGCTTGTTTTCTGGAGATTATAACGGCAGACTCTAGGGGGACGTTGGGCGGGAATGGTCTCGTTTAGTTCAATTAAATGTTCAAAGGACAGCTAGCTTTATGAATCCTGCTCCACACAGAACGAAGTCGATGCGTGTCAATGTTATTCGGCTCCTGCTGTTGTCCCAGAGGGGTGTGAGCCTGTCGCACGCTCCTGTTTTACTTAAGCGATGTGTGGAAAATCTTACCATTCTGTTTTTGCATTTAATGCATTGAGAAGAAGGCCCTTAGGAGGTGATGAGATTGTCTGTGGCTCGGAGGAGATGTATTGCTGAAAAAGTCTTTAAAATATAAACCAACAGCTTGTGCAATGGATTCTTCCTGTATGTCCTGCCAGGTGCATGTGGATTATAGACTCCCTCCTTATGATAACTGACCAGGTTATTTCTGATGTGGTGCAAGTTCATGCAAGCACACTCACTGGCCTCTTGATGCCGTGTTTATATCAATCATATGTTCCCATAGCAACGAAAGAGGCTATGTCCCCCCCCTCCCCCCCCCACACTGCAGGCGTGGGTGAAGGGAACTGATGGTGTTGAATTTGAGTGGAAATCAAAAGACACTGAGACGGTTTTTGACCCGGGGAATTTTTTGATTTAGAGCGTCTTGAATCTGATAAATAAAAAATGATGCTGCCGCAATGTGGAGAGGTCCTTTTTGAACATTTGATTTTGGTAGTTTGTGTGCTTTTGGCTCAGGGAAAAAGGAGAAAGAAACTTAAACCAAGCCACTAATTAAAAAAAGAAGTCCATTCATGCTGTGGCCTCTCTCAGCTGTAAGCTCAAATGGATGATTGATGTAAACATGGCATTTGGGTTGTTATTTCACAGAAAGCTGGAGTAAAGTTTTGAATTTGATGGGCCCCCAATCAAAGATCTTGTCTCTTGTATGAGAAGATAACCAGGTCACCGACAACAGAAAACAGTTTTGCCAAACAGCAGCTGGAGCCAGACCCCTTTCTTGTGTTTTAAAAACAAAAAAACTCATTGCGGAACCTGATGTTTCTTGACCGGCCTGCTCCTCTTAAAAGCCAGGGCTGCAATTTAGTGGTGAACAAACTGCTTCAAAGGTTACGCAATTGTGTCTGTTTCTTTTCATTTTCTTTTTTTTTGAAGCAGGAAAGAGAAAAAGGGGAAAGAGGACCGTTTTGGCACCGGCTAGATGATATGCCTTACTGTCTTTTAAAAATATTATTAAGTAGTTTTGACCGACAACTAAATGAGAGAAGCCCCAGAGCAGTTTGATGTTTGTATGGGAGCTGGTTCAGCTGGAAGCGGCCCGCAGTTGTGCAGAGAAAATGGATTAATGCAGGAAGCCAAACCCGAGAGTGAGAGTCTGGGCCTGCCACATCTGTACCCAGGGCCCCAGGTACCGGGATGGCTTCTTATTTGGGGTACGGTTCCCCTGATGGCCCCTCCGACTATAAGGGCTCAGCTTCTTTCTCAGTATTTAAAAAAAATAAAATAAAATAAATAAAAGTTAAACTTTTCTCTGGCTAAGTCTGGCCTCCCGGATGAAATGCTGCCAAGCAGGGCAAGATGGAAGTCACATGGTGAGTGACGTGACAATACGGGCAAGTGATGAATTGAGTCAAGGGGGGCGGGTTGGGGGGTGCCTGTGCATCTGCACGGCGCGATTCGGCACAGGGTGGCTCCTCTGTGCGATGCAGGTAGGGGGTACCTGTGCCTGACCTCCTGCAAGTTCATTTTCTATGCTTCTGTTCCCTCTTCTCATTTTTTAATGAATATGCGGTGCTCCACTCCCAGATTCTAAGCGGGAATCCCAGATACGCTACGATGAGGGTTTCTTTGGCCATGTCCCCCCCCCCCCTCCTCCCAAAAGGCCCCTCGCCTCTCATGTGGGACGGGTTCTGCTCCAGCTGTGGCCGCACATTATTTAAAAGCAGCGGATCCAAGGTATCACAGGGGAAACGTTCAGCAGAGCGGCTTGTACTAAGGCCCAATTATTTAACCAGTGTTCATTTAAAAATACTTTCAAGAGATGTATTAATTGTCTGTTTTCATTTGTAACCAGGCAGATGTTAAAACGAGATGCAGTGAAATAAGCAAAATGGGTGCCATTAAGTGATGATAAATTCACATCCACGTAGTATGGATCTCAGTCTGGAGTCTTACACTTGTGTCAGTGTACTATATTGTACAGAATTTTTTCCATCCTCTCAGGAATATTGAAGAATTGAATGAGTGATGGTAAACAGAGGGGAAGAATCGGCCATTTTGAAGTGCGTGAGTCGTGAATTTTTGGAATGTGTGGCATGTGAGCGATGGGCCGCAGATTCAGTTAATTTTTAATTTGTATGACTACAGATGGAATACCGTTGGCTTAAAGAAGCAAACGATGACTGAGCCAGTTAAATGTATTCTTTTGTGAATTAGTTTCCCAACAAACAACGCATCTTACCACAACATAAAACATGCTAGGCCTGCTTTTATGGGCTGTGAGTGGTGCCTAAGAATGTGTGCATTTCTTATAAACTGTCAGCCACATGACTTATCAGTAAAGGCCAGCATTCTTTTTCTTTGTCAAGTAAGAAAATTTGGGTCTTATGAGAAATAGAAATCAACCCAAGAAGATTGAGAAATTCTTCAAAACTGAACAAATGAGGTACCTTTTATTTAACATGTAACTGACAGGACAAATCGAACGGCTTTGCAGCTGAATTGATTAACCCCCTTCAAGTTGAGTGACTTAGCCACAGCACGCACTTGGTAAAACATTGCGATTTGTTATTCTTACATTTTTTTGATTGGCATGTATTTTCAAAAAAAAAAATAACAGAAGATTGTTGGGGACCCTCATAACAATAAATGCCCCCTGCATATGACTCAATAGGCTATTCATTTTTGTATTCTGTACTTCAAAGGTGTAGTGGCATTCACTTTTTTTCCCCCACCTGGAGTTAGTGGGGTGGTGTGTGTACATGTGAAAGCTAACAGAGTTCATTTGCTGAAGGACCAGCCCTGTGTTTGCAGCTGACTGCAGTGCGGGTCAGAAGTGCCGTGCTCGGAGCCGTTTGCCATGCATGTTGGCGTTCAGTTTTTTGGGCCTCCCCCCCCCCCCCCCACTCAACGCCCCAGCACAGTACCTGTGTTTAGCCTCAGCTCAGAACAAACAAGCTCTCCCTTTCTCTCTGAGGCACTTTCAATCCCTTTCTTCTGTACTGCGGAAGAAAAAGAGGCTTGAGCAAAGGAAAGAAAATAAATGAGAGGGAGGGAGAGAGGGAAGGAGAGGGAAAGACGGAGAGAGAGACCGAGAGTGCGTGTGTCCCGGAAGTCAATGTTGTTATAATGTTCATTTTTTTGTATTCATATGTTTATGAATGATAGTTTCATGAGCAGGTGTAGGGTGTACTGCACAGGTGTGTGCTTTTCCCGGGTAGGACTGAGGTTTGTGTAAGACGCTCAGCAGGTGCTTCCTCATGACTGCCGTCAGTGAAGTTGTTGCAAAGTAGTGGCTGTCATTTCAGGATGCCAGTCTTAAGATTTCCCCTGTAGACTGACAGAATATGTACTGACTAGAACCCAAGGACTTCCCGTTTCCCCTGAATGAAGTTTCCCTTTGTTATCTTTACCATACCCTAGTTCCCTGGTTTGTCCTGACTGCACATGTGTGCAGTTGTGTGTGGGCTGAATGCAAGTCTAGTTCTGTTATTCCAGGGTTTGTTTCACTCAATATGTTCATATGGTGGCTCTTGTCTGGAGCCCATGATGGAATCCACTGTGGAACAGTCACACTTCCTGCGATTTGAGCCTTTGTTTTGTGCTGGATAACAGTGTGACAGCGGCGGGTTTCCTGACCCTCTCCATCACATGAGAGCTGCGTGTATCGTTACCCGTTTCATCGGAGCGGTTCCTCCCCGGAGCGGTTAGTAGCATTCCCGTTCGTGCCGAGTCCCGGCGTTTGGCAGCGGAGCTGCCTGCTCAAAGCACAAGTGGCCTTTGTGGTGTCAGCGAGAGATTCCCTTTCCTGGGCCTCGCGCACAAAGCCGCTCGCTTTGATATGTTGAGCCAGCGCTGCGTCCTCTTCTATACCCCATACTCCAGCTAACGCGGGTCCCTCAGGACAGGAACTTACTCTAGAGGTAACCGCAATACCCACCTGTCATACGTTTGTGAAGTTCTACTAAAAAATCCACTAAGCAAGATATGAGAGATTTGACTGTACAAATGAACAGATTAGAACTTCCTCATCCAGTTTCATCAATATTGAGGTTGGCACGCTGACTTGTGGAAGGTAGTGCTTTTTTAATGCTCATATATCCTGCTGTTCGTAACATTGTATTGTTCGCCTCATGGCTCACCAATGTGTAAAAGAGTTTTGCAGATACTCATGCTATTTGTTCCCCTTAAAGTACTCACTACCAGTTCAATAGTAATATTTGCAAATCGATGAATGGCTGTGTAATTTTGGAACATCTCCACAGGGTTCAAAATAGCAGCTGCTTTTTGGCTTATACTCCCAGACTGTCTGCCTTTCTGTCTGTATGTAGAAGAGGAGACCATGCTGAAGGCATGTCCTTTATTCTGAGAGTTCACTATGGGCTGTGGTTAGACGATGAGAAAAGGCCACTTACGGGTTCCGTCTCTGTTCTCACAGTTAGCGAAGGACACGCTCTTCTGTTTTGCTTTGAAATAGAAAAAAAAAAACAAAAACGATGATCAAGGAAGCGCTGAAGACGTTACCTCAGATGCCTCCGCGATGGAATTCTCAGTCATGGTGTAGTCTAGCATTATGAGCCCGGTGCTTTCCAGCATTTAAAAGGGTTTGGTTTCATTTTACAGCTCGACGCGAGTTCAGTAAAAAAAAAATTTCTTGGCGACCTCACGAGAGGGCTTAATGTTTATCGCCGTGGGACCAATCAGGCCGAGCCCTCCGTGAAGCGCCGCGCGGCGCGTGGACTCCTGCTAGGGGTTCGCTGATAGGTCAGCGAACATCAATCGTGCCCCGCGATTGGCTCACAGCTGGTAAACAGGGGGCACGCTGTAGCACGCACCCCCAGACGCCGTACGGCTCCCAGTCATCATTAACTGACCCCGCCGCGGCTCGGTGAAGCCAGGGGGGGGCGCTGTAGCGGACTGTGTCGCGGTGGCGTCGATGTCCTCCACGTTGGACAGTAGCGACAGGCTCATCTGGTTGACAAAGCGGTGGAATAAATTTTTAAGGGTTAGCGATGTTCTGAGTGGCGGTGGCCCCGGGCGTGGCTTCCGGCACCCCCCCCCCCCCCCCCCCGGATGCTTTACAGATGTGTACGGTGAAGGGATCAGACGCGTCCATCGCACATTCCCAATCAGAAACTGCTGAGTTATTCAGTAATGGCAGCAGAGAGCGAGGCCTCAGAGCGAGGGAAAGAGGAAACGGGCGGGTTCATTTCCAGCCCTGTCGCTCGCGTCTTCTGATTCTCCGGACATTTTCCCCCCTGTATATACATAATTTAATCTGGGAGGCAGCTGGATGAAACTGGATTTCGGTTCTTCTCTGTTGACCGGCAGTTTCTAGCAGGTGTAATATTGTCTTTATGCATTTTCCTCTTTGTCAGAGGAAAACTAAAAATTAAATAAAATTTTCCAAAATTTTATGGAATTTGCTCTGCTCATGGGCTAAATAGGGACCCCAAGCTTAGATGATGTGGCAGAATTTTCCCAGAAAATATGTGGACAAATACTATTTCCATCATTATCACTCTTCCCCAATGAATTGTGAAAAATCTAGTGTAATATATGCTTTTATGCATGTATAGTTTGAAACCAAAATATGCTTAAGTACATACAAGTAGTATACCAGATATCCCAGTAGATGGAGACAGAGTAATTGATACTGTCCAGCTCTAAACTCTGGGCACTGCTCAGACACGTACGACACTAGAGGGCGCTCTAGAGCGTTGTCCTTGCCATGGCTGCCCGCCGCGGCACGTTCGCTTTCACGGGGACGGAAATGCGGTCTGCGCGGCTTTCTCTGCGAAATTAGTCAAATGCCCACACAGTGGGCACTGATGCTTTTAGAGAAAACCGTTTCCCTTTTAGCCTCCTGCCTCCTCGATCGCTTTTCCCTCGATCGTTTCCTCAGTGCCGCCGAGGGGTGCAGCTGCAGCCTGCACTGCGCAGGTCCCTCTGTTACTGTGTGTTTGGGTGATTTTTCGGATAAGTTAACCCTCCTTGACTCTCTTATTTGGAGTCCTTTTTACTCCCTCCCCTCCTCTGCTCGATTCCCCCCCCCCCACCTCCTGGGAAGACACAGCTCTGAAGGTCTCCTTTTGTTGCCATTTCTTTCAGTTAAAAACTCCGCTCCAAAGACTGCCTCCGTGTACACACAGTATTCCGTGCTTGTAGCACTGGGGAGCGAAGATGGTGTGACACTGTTGAAAGGGCGGTGGCTGGAGTAGTCGTGCGAGAGTGATCATGTCAGACTGTAGCTATGAGAGCTATGACTGTCTGTGTCCTGGGCAGCAGCACTTTTGACAGAGACTGCCATGAACTCCTCATCTGGAGCATTTCCTACTGTACAACACAGAAATGCTGATTTACTGATCCACTTGGTTCTCAGACAGTGTTCCCACGGCTACGTTCATGTTTCACATTTTTGTGGAAGCCTGGTTTCCACGTTTAAAGCTACAGGTATTCCTATTGGCTCGTACAGGAATGTACCCGTTCAGCGCGATGCATTTGGTTCTTTGCACTTATGCCCTGTCACATCTTGTTCAGATGAACAGGGACGTGTCCCACGTATGCGTTTCCACACGCGTTAAAAAAATAAAATAAAATGCCAGGAGCTCAGTAGATAAGGATTAGCATATTTATAACAAGCTTCTACTTCTGCCGTTTCAAGGTCAGTGCACTGGCCCAAAAGATCCACAAGGGGGCTCTGTACATCATGACTTGGTGAACAGCAGAGGGAAGTTTCACAGTACCTTTACCCTCACAAACGCAGAGAGGTCTAGCAGTAGTCCTTGGTGTCCTCTACTCATTCCGCCATCTTAATTGTTACCGCTTTGGCAAGTATCGCCATTACTGAATCTCAGTGGATAAAATCTGTCCTTTTTTATTAAGCCCACCCTCATCAATAAATCATGATCCAACCGAAAAAAAACTGTACCGGTGTATAAACATTTAATCCACGATGTCTATAAATGCTTGTCATTTTTGTTTTGTTTATACAGGAATTACATTTTGCATGTTGAGTGACATGCCGTGCCTTTCAACCAATAGTACGTTGTTTCACTTTTTGTCACTGCAAATTAAATATCACGTAGCTGTATACTATATGCTTCATAATTTAAATTTATATTATAAAATAATATTATCGGCTGAAGTAATTACATTATGTAACTGCAAGTGTTTGCATTTATTCACATCATCCTTTTCCATATTAAGTGACGGTGAGGCTTTTAGAGCAAGACTTTACACTTGAGGAGAAATGGCTTTGGAAAGAAAATTAATAGACTCAATGTTTTACATTCACAATTCCGTGCTCCTTGCAGTAAGGAGCACCGGTAGAATTAGAGGGGCCTCAGGAGTATCTAAAAGTATCACGATTTTCAAAAACCACAGCTGAACAATCAAGAGCTTTTCATCCGGAGAGAAGCGCTGCTTCCGTGTCCTTGCGCTCGGTAATTCACCTCAGCTGCCGGCACTAAATGAACAATTTATGCAATACTGTGGAAACTGTGAGCTGCGTGTGTCTTCCTGGGTACTGTAAAGAGCATCTGCTGAGCAGGTACTAATCTACTGAAGCTACAGAGAAATTGAAGGGTTCCCCTAATGGTGTGAGTGTGTGTGTAATGGCATGGTTCTGAGCTGCTGGTTGCTGTCTGCACTGAGGTCCAGGAGGCTGTACTGTGCTGAAGCCTGGGACTCTGCTGCTTGCTCTTCCTTACTGTACAGTAGGTCTGTTGCCACTGCCACTGATTCTGGTTCTGGGACTGGCAGCTGTTTGATTTTGATTGGTCGCTACCCACATGTCTGTGGCAGGAAATATCCCTGGGCTCAACCGTTTCCCTGTCAACCCAAACCCCCCTCCCCCTGCTCCCCACCACTGGTCATGTGACAGGAAGTGCCCTTGGTCTCTGCCCAGGGACGTTTGTTCATTGTCATTCCTGTCGTGCAGTGGGTGCTGGACAGCTTTGTTTCCACAGCTCGCCCCGCGTGTTGCTGTAATTTCCAGCATTGTGTGTTAATTATAACCGAAGCTCTCACTGAGCTGCTAGATGCTCTCACACACACAGCACACATGCAGACACTTAATAACTTCATTAGTGGTTCCGGACTTTGAAGGGAGCTGGAATAGGCAGGGCTGGGGGTGCATTGGTTTTGGGGAAAAAAAGGAGAATGAGGGAAGTTTTCTTGATTGCACACATTCCTTAGGGTCCAGAATATGCCTGGTCCAATCATTTCCTCTCTGAATGATGGGGAGTTTTCATAAAGGTTTTTTTAGCATGGTGTCCCAAACCCAGTCATCCCAAACCGGCCAAAATCCCACTGATCAAACATATGCAAATACAGAATGTACTGTAATCTTCCCCAAACTTTGAGGAGATGTAGTTGTGTAACTATACAAAGTATACATAGATATGCATGACATAACTACTACATAAAGCATTTATAAAGAGGGTGTTCATCATACACAACATGTTATAACATGTCACAATATGTCATAACATGTACTATGCAAAAACTGATGCCAATTCAGCCATCAAAGTCAAAATGTAGTAACGACGCTGAAATGTACAGAATAGGCTTATAAGCAGCTTTATGAATAAATGCTTTGGGCACATTTATTTATTTTAGCTACTTAGTCATTTGCAGGGTTCATGGGGTTACCAGGATTTTCTTCATGGGGGTCACACTCTGTAAAGGGGGGGGGTCGCACTATCACCAAAATTAGCCAATGATAATGCGATATTTTAGTTGGAAAAATAGGGGTGGCATCTGGGGTGGTCAGTCAAATTTCAGAGGTGGCCAGTGCCACCCCATTGGACACACTCCTGGCACGGTTTGGAATGACTTCCTGAACTGTAATGCTCCAGCAGTGCTTTTCCTTTGGAGAGAATGGGAGTTGGGACAGGGCTTCACAATATTTCATCACAGAAGCAACCTCACCCATCTGAGACTGTGTTTAGTGAGCATGACCATAAAAACTATTTTAGATATCGTAAAGTCATAAATCGCTGTGACAGAACCTTCATTTCATGCTAAATCTCGTCTCACTCTTTTTGCTACTGAAGGCTGAGTTCCATCTAATGTTGGCTTGGGGGGGGGCGTATTTAGACTTATTTACCTCATGAAAATTTTTTTTTTTTCTTTTTCATCAAATTGTATCTGGTAGATGAATATACCTGGTACCAGCTAAAATCAGAATGAAGGCAATTTATGAACTGAAAAAACATTTGTTGCTGTCCATAAGTTATACAGAAACTTCCTGGGGGGTCAACCATCGTTTTTCTGCCAGATTCTTTCTTCCCAAATAAAAACAAAAAGTCCTGGTGATGAATACAGCAGACAGCACAGACGTTTCTCTTTCCGTACGTCTTCTGGGAGAAAAAGGACAGAACAAGCAGTTAATGTTAGCATATGTTCTGAATCTGTGAAACAGGACAATGCAGTGAGGCTTCTCCCTCTCTCTCTCTCTCTCTCTCTCTCTCTCTCTCTCTCCCTCCTACATCTCTCTTGATCCCTCTCTGTCCCTCTCCCTCTCTGTCTCTCCCTCCACCCCCCCCCCCTCCTCACACCGTGTGTCTGGCGTCCTGTTGCTGTGACAGATGTGTGATGACATCATCAGGCAGGGGGCAGTGAGAGCATGGAGGAGGACAGTGGATGGACGGGGCTTTTATCTGTGCGGGAGAGGAGAGGAGGAGGAGTGAAGGAGGTAGGGATGGATGGGGGACAGGAAGGAGGGGTGGGCAGATAAAGGGGGAACCTTAACCTTGGGTGCCTGCGTGTGTGTATGTGCACATTTAAAAGGCGCGCACTCAGACTATTAGTTATTTTTGAGCATATTGAAGGATTGAAAGATTTCTAATTAATAAGGGTAGATTTAATGTAACGCAAACTGGATACGCAGAAGCGAATTGTGCTTCATAATTCTGGATCCCAGACGCCTGGCTTTGGCTAATTTTAAGGAATTTTATAATGTCCCGGGGGGGGGGGTAAAGAGTAAAGATTTACTCATTGTCAGAGCTTAGTAAATCAGAATGTGTTGATAGCTCTCTCACACAGCTCTGCTTAATCATTGTTTTGATTCACAGTACAATGTTCAGTTTTAAATCAGCTCTTAGAGTACATACGGTCCCCAGGGTACACCCGCACTGTTAAGAGTTGAATGAACATTTTACCGTGTGGAGAATTGACCAGTGTCTCCTTTTGCACAGACAATCTGACGTTGCGATGTTTTGAGATGGCTTTCTCTGTGACTCTTTGCTACACAGAGACAGACTTAAACTGTTAAATCATTAAGTTGCCTTTATAGGACAGCTTCACGCCCATGTAAGCCGTGTGTGCCATATCCTTGTAGCGTAGCGTGCGGCTCCTTTCACTCGCGCCGTGTGTGACCTCTCTCACTTCAGCGCCAGTGACCCCGAGCGTGAGGACACCCTATCCCCGATTAATAATTTACCAACAAGCCTGTAGCCGCGGAGAGGAGTTGTGCGCGTGTAACCGTAGAAACGTGTAGCCGTAACCCGGCACGGGCGTTCACGGCAGCCGTCGTTAATCGTCACTCTGAGGGTGTTAAACACCCTCTTATGAGCAAAGTCTCCGGCCAGGAGATCCAATCAAACTTTTCGCTCATCCAGCGGTGATGTCACATTCTGTAGTGGATGTTAACTGCCACGTCTGAACCTCTGCTACATGTATACTGTATTTTATTTTTACAGGAGACTCCTCTGTATTATATAGCTTACTTTTTAAATTTATATGACTAGTTTACTGGTGTTGCTCTGGAGAAATGGCTTCGGTTACGATTTGCGGCTGCAACCTGCTAGTTCCAAACTTTTTCCCCCAGAGTGTACGGCCTTCATACGTCACTGTCACCACTCAAAAGCCTGAAAGCTGCAGTCCAAGCTTCCGTTCAGACCGTTCCAGTACAGTAACGCTGGCTGGGCCTCCATCGCAGGGGTCTGCACCGAGCCGGAGGACTCCCGTCTGCTCAGGGCTGAAAAAGGCCTCTGTGCAGAAGTACAGTACGGGCTCCTCCTGCACTTTGAAACTCGGCCTTTTTTTCTTTTTCTTTTTTACAACGGTCCTGTTTATCAGCTTCAAAGCTGACTGCCTTTGGCCCTTTTCCATGAAAAATAACATTTGATCTGAAGTTAAAGAGCATAACAAACAGTGTAGGCTTCAAAGTTTGATTAGTTTCTTTTTTTTTTTTCTGAGACTGGTTGAGGGGGGATGAGGGGGGAGGGAGGGGTGTGGTTGGGCGAGCTGTGATTCCACGTGGATATTTTTCAGGTAAAACCCAAAGAATGTTCAAGCAGCAACAGAAACTAGGATTTTTTTCCCTCCGCAGTAACAGTACCCATTAGCGTTAGAGCTTTTGAGACTCATCAGATCTGACCCACTTCCAAACATCTCCTGCCCTGGCGAAGGCAAACAGAGTTCTGGAAAGCAGTCTTATGAAATATCATGTTCCTGTGCAAACAGGGCAGCATATTCAGTCCAAAAAAACAACTTCCTCTAAGCGCAGAATGGTCTTGGAACCCGAGAACCTTCATGAAAGACTGATTATTAACGTGGGGAAGTTTAAAGGATTCTTGATGATTCCGAGACCTGGAAAATTAATCTGGTGTATGAACGATGTAACCTTTAAAGGGAAAAGAGCCAAAAATGTTGCTGTACCGTGTCCAGCAATTAAAAAATGTGGTTTTACACAGAAAATGTAAACCGATACAAATGGCTGATAAATTAATCATTTTACAGAGAGGGTAGTATTCTTAAATGGCACAACATTTTCAAACCCTTTTTTTTTTTTCCCTCTTTCCATTGGCAAAATGTCGACATAAATAAGGAGGAAAAATTCTGTCCCAGTTGTGCTGTTTTTGAGGCCAAGCACGTCAGTGCACTCGGGTAAGCAGCTAGCCACTTATTTGTAGTCCAACAATAGAGTGAGCCTGGGCAAACTGCACTGAGCTCTGGGCCAGCCAGCCAGCAACCATCTGCGCCTCGACCAATCAGAATGGCTGTCTCTAAGACAATGGATAGGTAGAGGCAGATCCGCTGCCATCAGTTGAATTAATTGAAGATTATGCTGTGGTGTCTGTCACAGCTGCTACAATTTGACAAGCCATCTCATCCATTAACACGAGTTTCTGATTTATTTATTTAGTTAAGTTTCCCTCAGCTTATTTTTGTATTGGAATTCATGTTGCTGAGGAAAAAAGATTAATTTCTCAATAGCAGTAGTTTTATAGTTTCATTTTGCATAAGTTTTTGCTTTGCATCTCTCTTTCCCTTATGATTCATAACGCTTACACACTACATTTTAACATGGCACCCTGCACATCTCCATAATCAGCAAAGCTAAACTACCTTTCTGTGAAGGTGAACTACCTTTCTTAAAGGTACAGAGGCACCTGCTTGCCTAAGTCCCACCCTGTCAGAACACGGAGAGCAAAAGGTGATGAAGGGGTTAAAGGTCATCAGCTTATAATAATCTCTCCTCCACCCATTTGTGTGACCAACATTCTGCTACAAAAATGGCCGCTGTTCAAATTGGTGAGCTTCTCCCCTTCATTGTACAGCACATTTGGGATCGTGAGGGGAAATGTACTACATTATTATTTAGCATTATTGCTGCTAACTTACTGGGGTGGGGTGGGGGGGGGCGCTCTTATTTTTGGCTGAGTCAGCACAGTGTAAATCCACACCGTCTCTCCCACAGCTGTTCCCGGGGAAAGCTTAGGCTGAGGGGCGGGAAGCGGGAGACCACATGAATCTCTGACAGGCGACTTGAGAGCCCAATCACTTCCGCTGTCCACAGCAGAGGACCCAGCAGTCGGATTAAATCAAAAACAGCCGTGTAAATGTCACGCACCAGTATAACTGCAGCCCCTATACAAGTGTTTCATTTAAAAAAAAATTATCTTAAGTGGTTTCCACAATGTTATGCAAAGCTGTCAGACTGGATTGGTATTGCCACAAGCACAGTAAGATTGCTGAGGTCTGTACAGACCTGGCAGTCAGCCAGTTTTACAGACTTGCCATAGGTGGATATCAAGTAACATACTGTGGTTTTTATTCATTTTCCATGTGTGTGTGAATGAAATATGGAAATGTATATAATAGGGAAAATATATAATTTTTTCTCCGCTATAGGGCTGATCCGTTTAGTGACAAACTAAGGCAATTTGTCCTTAACTGAGTGTTACCAAGTTTTACACATTACTAATTAATTTGTTGGGCAGCCAAACTTGATTTAAAATTATTTTTACCACTTCCTTACCTACAGTCAGGGTTTAAGCAACATTAACTTCAGTTCCATTTTGTATTGGATCAGAAAAAGCTTATCGGTGTTGCATGCAGCATGTATTCAAAGACCGATGTACTTGTTTTGTTTTTGTTGTTTTTTTTCCCCCTGAGTTGTTTTGCCGCACAAGAAGACCTGGATGATTGGTCACATGAACCCAATCACCTCCCTGCTAATCCCTCTAGATTCTGACCTCACTGGCCTTGCCACATGACCGCCCTGCGGCGTGGCGTCCAATCACACGCTGGGGAAGAGACGTCACTGGCGGGCCACACATCAGTCCTATAGTCTGCAGGGCCCGGGGTCAGTGGGGATATCTGTCCTGACCGCAGGCCCACACTTCTGGGAAATCCATAACAGATACAGCGAAGTCAATGACTCTCTCTGCCGCAGCATGGCCAGTGGTATAGGTCCAGTGCTCTGTGTGTTTGTGTGTGTGTGTTTGTGTGTGTCTGTCTGTCTTCCTGTGTGTGTCTGTTTGTGTGTGTGTCTGTGTCTTTCTGTGTGTGTGTGCGTGCATGTGTGTGTCTGTGTCTTTCTGTCTGTGTGTGTGTGTGTTTTTGCTTGTCTGTCTCTGTCTATTTGTTGTTGTTTTTTTGGGTGTCTGTGCATGTTTGTGTTATTTTTAAACATTGCTGAGTAATAGATTTATAATGAACTCATACCATTATCATACTTAATATTAGGCACATCCAAATAAACATTTTCAAAATCAAATAAAACTGATTGACCAGGTTGTTTTGATAGATTACAAAGTCAAAAATTTGAGAGACCAGTTAAATTGAGTTTCCCAGTTAAATCTTCAACAAATGTTTTTCTTGCCGCTAAAATTCTTTTCAATATTCATCAAGTTCACAAGCTGCTTTGTTTAATCAAAAATGTACATTCAGAAAACCTGCCCTACATTTACTAAAAAAGCATGAGAGCTCATAAATGAGCTGTTTGTGAATACATTCTACTAGCAAATCACAAACCCATCAAGTTGTAAATAAAACAGACTTGTTGCCTGTTCATATTTACAGGATGCAATAACTGATCTCATTGACATTGATCTTTTTAAAACCTTGAGACTGAACTTTTTAAACCCAAATTTTATTTTATTGGAACCAATTTTCTCCTTTATAATTATGATTTTTTTTTTTTACTTCTCTCAAAAACTGTAATGTTGTCTGTCGGCATTTAGTTAAAGAAGCAATTAATTTTCAACTAAAAATGTTTTCACATGGAGAGAGAGAACAGGAATCTCACCGAGTTACGTATGAGGTAAATACAGTTTATTTAACATTGTTACATTCCCCTTATTCGCGAAGCCTAACAATTTGCAAATGTGTCCTCTGCAACAAAGATGATTTGAATTTTATTTTTACTGTTATAATAACATGTTAATTCAGGCTTTTCTCTATTACATTTTGAGCACAAAATGTCTCAATGTAGCTGGACTGCAATGTTCACAAGTAGCACTGAATTGATCTGTTTTAGAAAACTGACCGTTTTACATCACGAGGCACAGTGTAAGACAATTTTATAGGCCCTAAGAATACAAAATCAGTCTTGTAGATTTTGTTTTACTTATGTGGCCAGATCAGCAACTATTGTAATTTGATATTACACTAATCTTTTGCAGCAAAAGTTGAACATTGACAAATATACTGATACTTATTGTTTGATGGAAATATGTCTGCATTGAAAAAGTATGAAATATTATTTTGCCTTAAGTGCTTTTTGTGTGTGTGCGTGTATGTGTGTAAACAATTTTTTAAACAACTATTTACATTCGCCTTAATTCAAACATTTACATTTGAAGATTTTTAAAATATGCTTACCTTAAATGTTTTTTGTGAGCTTCCATTCTTTAGGCTATATTATCATTATTAAATAAACTTTTGAATGAACATGAACTAGGCCTACTAATATTTGATGTAATATGTTCTTATTAATTGCACTTAGGTTCTGGCTAATTTTAGAATGGATTTTTGCTTGTGATAATTCTATTTTGTGTACACTTACAGCATCTGAATTAAACAGTTTCATATCGACAGTCCTTAAAATTAAAATGTATTGACCAGATAACCAACAAGTTTTTTTAATTATTTGCCGAAAGGAAAGAACCCAGGCGGTAATAATTCGTAGACAGATCTCGGGCTGCAGTGTCATTGGAATGAATCAATTTAGCAATTAATCGCACGTGTGAAAACGAGCTAAGCAAGGAAGGAGCTCCACGGAACTTTTTGACCATATCATCAGATGCGCTTTATGGTCCTTAGCTGATCAGCAATTAATGACCAGAGTGGACACGTGCTGCGGTGTGCACGCATTGCCGGGCAGAAAACACGCAGGTGAACAACAGGTGCGAGATGTCCAGTCTGATATAGAAGATACAGGACCCGGACGGCCTCGCTGGACGTATGTTGATATGCGCACTTATGTCACGTGTGGCAAATCGCTTGTTTTCATACTGCAATAACTGTAGAATGTTAAAAGGTAGAGAGATTAAGTTGTTTTCCTAGGCGACGTGTCTTTCCGACAGAAAGTACTCCTCTTAGCTAATCTTGCGGACGAATTCAGGCTGCTTATCCCGACCCGGATGAACTGTTGTTACACTTGTTAAATGTGTTAAACTAGTTTGTGAATGTCTAACTTTACTTTCCTATAAATATAAAAGCGAATAAGTCGACCCAGCTTGTCGCGGAGCAGTTGCCTGTTGTGGCGACATGTTTATTTTGTAGTGAAATTAAAACGCATATCTAAACAGTATAGCCACTGAAGCATATTGCTGATTGGCGAAATACAATGTCGAATGCAAAGCAGGTAGACTTGCTTTGAAGTGCTGACGTTTTATTACCATTAGGTTACAGAATAAGCGGAACTCCCGTCAATTGCGAACCCATTTGCAAAATTGCACGGCTGTTACAGATTAAATGTCGGCTATTTGAGTTTTGTTACATCTTGTGTGCTGTTGTGACGAAAATTGTGAGCTAATATGCAAGCTCAAGGTATGAGAGCTGATTTTTAAAATATAAATTAACGCGGAGCATGCAGTAGTCCCACTGCAAACTGACTCATGTTTAGCCTAGTCTTGTGGTGAATTGCAGTTCACCTTAAATGAACTTTAGTAATCTGTAGACGACTCAGAGATATGCATTCCGTAAAGCAGCGGGCAGAAAAGTTCACTGATGTGACTATGGATTAAAATCTTATTTCTGTTTTAATATAATACTGAGCAAAATGAATCCTACCTCCAGAACGAGTGAAATAAGTTTTCCGTGCTTCACATTTTCTGGTTCACGCCTGGGGTTGTTCGGTTCACTCCGCACAGAGAGCGGACGGTAGGCTACAAATGGCAGATTTCCTTCGTTGCTTCCTTGACGCTGAGCTGTTCTGCTCTAACGAAAGTAACGGAGGTGCAGAAATTGAGTGAATAATACGTTTTTCACTGGTTGATAACGGCATGATTTTGAAATCGTGGAATTCACATTCTTGCATTTTTTTATCCGTCGTCTAATAGACTATCCGTGTTTATTTGAAAACAGAAGAGGAAAGGAGACGAGAATGCTTTCTGGTGTTTGAGGCAAAGCGGATATGGCATTCAACGTAAGTTTCTAATATTGCTTAAAATTAAAAATGGATGCCATCCACCACTATATAGCATATAGGCCTGTAAAATATTCGGATCATATGCTTATAGCCTACATTTTTAGTATCTTATGCGTGCCTTAAACTATAGCGTATTCATGTTCGAGAGCACTGTCTTGCAGACTATATTTTGGGTAAGGGAATGTGCTCTGCTTCGGCTCTTTTACCGATTGATAGTTCAGTATTAAGCTACAACTGAGTGTAACTTTTAACTTTCCAATTAAAAAATAAATAAGGCTGCCCCCCGAAAAGTTGTCAGGCCTACAAGAAAATCTAAAGCGCCAAGAAGGTAGCATTCTAATAGTTACATTGCAACAACAACAGCATCATATAATAATAAATATTATTATTGAATAATAATAACAATCCTGCCATTTCCTTCCGAACTGTGGCAAATTTGTGGCACATTAATTGATGACCCCCAAAATAATGTCCACATTCTTTAAAAATAAAAATACTTGAAGAATGATACTGTGTAGATTGAGCACTTGATTTCACACACTTTTCAATCCGGAAAAAAAATAGTGGATAGTTTACTTTAAAAATGAGAATTTCTGCTATAGTGTACATATTTAAGTCTGTTTTTACACATTTGTGTATGAAACAAAATTGCATAAATATTCTAATCTGCAGGCAGTAGAGGATACCATAAAACTGGGTTTAATTTTTTGTTCTAATTTCGCTATTATTGCCCATATGTCTTTGAATATTAAAGAAATGTCTCATGCAGTAGTCAGCTGTCTATTTTATATATATAACACTAACTTAGTCCATTATGTTGACTTTTTTTAAATATTATTTTACAATGTATTCTAATCTTCAATAGCATACTCATGACTTTGCAGCAGGATTTAGAAAGGGAGCAAAGGAATTATGTATTAAAGACATAATATAAGATCTTGTTTTTCATGACTGATGTAAACCACAGGTTCATTATGCTTCTGGAAGTCAAGGTTTGCATTTTAAAATCTGCAGTCCCCACTTTTCAGAGCATTTATCACTGAATGTATAAAAACACAAATTTCTGCTGCTTATTTACAGGTGTATCTATTACCTGTGCGTATGTGTTTCAGACCAACCTGCTTAAAGGAGAATAAAATCACTGCAGGACAGTCAAACTGTATGAGATTCAAATTTTACAGAACTACTACTCTTCTGGACAGGTATGTTGGCTGCACTGTATGGCTGACCACCATACAAAACAATAATATGCCATTATTTTAAATATAAGCTTATTATGGCTGTTTAAATTGTATGTGTGTGATGTATAATATTGGGATCCAGAAATATTTATATATATATATATAGACAATTGTAAAAATATATTAAAAAATAAAAAAGCACAGATGTATAGTGTGAAATGCATTACATTTGTGTTTTATATGTTTTAAGGTTAATTGGCCTGTTAATCACCTAAAAAAAAAAAGGTTGGTTGGTTCTGAGAGGGTCGGTTACTGGCATGCAATTGTTGAAAGTACATGTGAAGTTAGTATTTTTCTTGCATTAAATAAAATAATTACAGCAATGTTACAACAATGAGGATTGTAGTTGAACCAACTGCTGAATATTTACATGATGGTTTGGCAGTGCTTTGGTCTTTATTATTATTATTACTATTATTATTTTTTTTTTTTTGGAGGCTAATTATCTTTCAGTATCGTGCAGACTCAGTCTTTCTCACATTGACTCTCTTTGAATGTTGAAGAATCAGGCTTTTATCCATAGGTATTTTCTTTTTTAAATCCTGTTATTGATTTGCGGCAGTTGCCTGCTGTATCTGCAGTAGTGCCATTCTGTGGATCTCCGGCTGTCCGTCGGCATATTAACGCTTCCCTCCATCCCACTTTTGTTTATGATGAATTAATGGCCTGAATTCTGTTCTAATTTTACTACCAGTCTGTTGAAATGTTTTTTTTTTTTTTTTTTTTTTTTTTGGGGTAGGGGTGGCCTACCTCTTCGGCCAAAACAAGTCCGTGCAGGGGTCTGCCCAGTCCTCCAGCAGCTTCAGACTGCTGGTCAGGAGCATTAAATAAAGACCCACTAAGCAGCAAGTGCACAGCCCATAGTTTCAGAGCACAGCTGGAGATGGACTGTGCTTCAGAACACAGTCTCACACAGTCAGTCATCTATTTCAAACAGATAAAGAGAATGGCCAGTGCACTTTAATTACCGATCATGCAAACCAGTCGCATTCACTGTTCGCCTTTTTCATTTGGAGTATTAAAGCCACGTTTCGTTTCCAGCGGCTTAATATTTTGTGTGCGCTGTTGCCACCTTTTCCCAAATATTTCTGACTGGGAGAGACGCTGATGTGCTGTTGAGTTTGGCAGGCTTCAAGCCTGAAAGGGAAGGAAGCTCAACTTAGTGATTTCTCTGTCACAACCTGGCTCTATTGGCTGCATAAACATCACTTGTTTGGAAGATATATGAATACTTACGTGGTGATCTCCTGTCCGGGGTCAGTGGGGACAGCATTGTTTTTTTTAAATCACACGTGTCGAACGCATGTGTCCTGAAACAATGGAGCAGAGGTTGCCCTGCTGTAAACAGGTTGCAGGAAAGCCCAGGTCAGCCTCTGGCTGGAAACTACCTTTAATTCTCACATTGTCTTGGGCGAGGAAGTTCTTTATGAGGGGTAGTGGTGCGCAGTTTGTGAATAAATCTGACTTAAAAAAAAACAAAAAACAAATGCAATCCAAGATATATTTCGATGACCTGAGCGGGTCAGAATAATTGGACATCTTTTGTTCTCGGGGGCCATCAAGAACAGTGACAATGACTTACCTGCTCCTCAGTCTGATGGTGCTTCATTTAACTGTTCGATGAAGTTTTCCTGTGGATTTTGAGTCCGTGTTTATTTCTGCATTGATTGTGGCCGCATGGTTAGTACTGTCAGTGTTATATTTATGGTTGTACCTTTTTGACAGCATGTGGTGTCAGCCGTCTCTATTTGTGAGTGGACATGGGCGGTTTGGAGGCACATCATGTTAAGATGTAATTCCAGTATGTGGGTGAGCCCCTCAGTTTTGTGTCAGTTCCAGCTATAGCCGGTAACCCAGTAGTGTGGTGTTACTAGCGTGTGATTGGCTCATTGCTCAGGGAGGGAGGGTTTCGGTTGGCAGGCTGACCGTGTCTCATCGCCCAACAGCGGCCTCCTGTGGTCTAGTGAGGTTCTGCAGTCTACCTGCCTATGGTCTCTGGTGGTCCCTGCCCCACCAACTGTAGTGGCCTGTGGAGTGAATGAATGAATGAAACGTATGTACTATAGCACTTTGCCAGATGCTGACCGTGCTTTACAGTGGTGAAGGGGAAACTCACTTCAACCACCAGCAATGTGTAGCACCCACGACAGCCATTTTGCACCAGAACAATCAAACTCATCAGCTGAATTGGAGAGTGAGAGAACTACTTTTTAGCCAAATAAATCAGGATGAATCGGTGGTAGGATGAGAGAGCCAGGTTGGGTATTTATGGGGGAACACCCTAATCATTGGGGGGGGGGGGGTTGATGGGAAGAGGTGTGTGCGTGTGTGTGCTTGGGAGTGGGGTGGGGGGATGGGTCCTATAGCCAAAGAGGAGCCTGACTGAAAAAGTTTGGGAACTACTGAGCTACAGGGAGGCTTTTGCATGTCGTCTCCATTTGGGTTGCGCAGTATTGTGCAGTGCAGAGTAATGAATGAATCATGGACCCAGTTGGGAAGCTATTCATGTACTCTCAGGCTGTTCTCTTCCCCTGCCCTTTCGTGTGTGTGTGTGGTTTTCTTTTCTCTTTTTTTTCCTTTCCCAAAGACTATTTAAAATATTCCAAGTGTAGGGCATGCTTGCATGCATGCGTGTGTATTTATATCTTGTCTCTGTGTCTGTGGGGATTTTACAGTATGTGTGCATGACCTAATTTGCTGCGAGCAAAGAATCTGCCGTGAAGGCTTTCTTCTGTGGGGAAGCTTTTTTTTCCACTGAATATTTCCTTGCAGGATTTGACGGAAAGCACACAAAGTTCATCTGAGGACAGGGAAATGCTTTTCTTTCCAGCGTGAATCATATAGGAAAAATGGGCCTGTGCTCTGAATCTCCCTGCATTTTGGCGTGTTCCCTCATACAGCCTTATTGTCTGCTTTGGCTGAACTTGCAGTTCTTCCCTTTTATGCCAAGAAAACTTCAGGCCCTTTAAAGATACAGCGAGTAAAGCCAGTTCTTGAGTGAACCCGCATCCCGTGAGCAAATAAAACAGATCTCTGCAGACTTTGTGCCATTCCTTCCTGTCCAGTTTTAAATTCCAGAGGGGTCTGAGCAGTTTATTTCTGCATTCATAAACACATTTTTGTGACCGTGAGTAGTTTTAAGAGCGCTCCGTAAATGTTTTAGGCCTCTGTGTGAAAGTAGTAGGCCCAGTTGCTTTTCCTTCGTTTCAGTCCCACTCTTTTGAAAGCATCATAGTCGGTTTATTTTTTTATGATGACTGAAAGACAACCTGGAGCGTCTGTGTAATGGGAGCTTGACGTCGAACTTGACGTCCAAAATGCTTGTCTGACAGGTCTATGAGTGAAGCATGATATTTATGGCATTTTTGCATTCCAAAATGGCTACATCAGAATTCTGAGGCGGCACTTTTTTTGATAATCACAGTATAGATTGTGGGTGTGGTTTCAATGCTTATAATAATTCTACTTTAATTATATATGATACTAATGATATATATTGTCGATGCCGTTTTATTCTGTGATGTTATAAAAATCGGTTGAGCTCTGGGCTGGTATTATCCCATTATCCCTCTTCAATACATTCCTGCTGTAGGCTAGTCTGGCCAAAGGTTTGCTCGGTTTGCTTTGTGAGAATTCCTCCCATGTACTGCATTTTGAGTAACTCTGACTGGTAGCACAGATATAGGTAGTTAATGTAATTAGTGATTGTAAAATTACTCTTAGGCCAGAGTCACTAAGGGAACACCTAATACCACCTGACACAAGTTGCACAAAGTCTCTCTATGTTAATGTCTTGTGATGTTTGGGCAGGTAGTTGGGTTACTGTAAGTGCAGTAAGCGCCGTTTGTGGTTCATACTGTGCAGTGTACTTTTCTTTCAAGGAAAAAACGCAAGGAAAAGATCCAACTTCAGGTTGTGCTGATTTGTGAGATGCTAGACCCTTAAAAGCTGAGATTCAGTATTCTATGATGCTCACTATTGTTTGAAATGTGCTAAAAAAATTGTGACGTCCAACAGATTGATTGTTTGAGCACATAATGAATTCCATACTTCTAAGCTCTTGAAAACGTTTATATTTCTTACTTTGTTTCGTTGTGTTATTTATTGTTGACTCCCCACCGTTTGATGCTTTTGGGTATGTATGATTTTGCTGCCACTTGGTCATCCTGCAGTCGGCCTGCTGTGTCGTACGAGTTCATTTCTGCGTCAGTAAGTTTTCTTTACCGAGGCTGGGAGTCCTCAGCTTTTAAAGAGCGGCGTTAATGACAGCAGATTTTAATGTTTAAAACGCACGCTTGCATAATTTCTGTGGGAGCCGTTAAATTGCAGGAGGATGTTAGATCAGCAAAGCTCACTGAAGGGAACATTGAATAAATATCGAGTGAACTTCTCTGAAAAGGTCTCCATCTTCTAGTTCTTAGAAAAAAAATAAAAGCTAGTTATTGTTTTAAAACAAGGTGTGATTTAAAAAAAAAAAATAATAAATTTTTAAACAAAGTGCAGCATGTATTTGGCCCGTCATGCACAGCGTGTTTGGATTAGTTTTCCCAGGGGTGGTGCGTTTTTCAAAACCATGGTTTCAGCTGTGTTGTATCATAGCAACTGAAGGGGGAACGGTCAGACAGATGGGGGGGGGGGGGGGGAGGCGAGGCGGATCGTTAGTGCTCAGGCACAGGATACAGGCTTTGCGTACAGCCTGGAGGTGCTCTGCTTCAGCGCTTACATCCAAAAACTCGCTTCGAGGAGTTTTTACCGGTGCTCTTGAAGAAGAGTGAAACAAAAGTAAATAAATCATACAGGTGCATTTCACTGAGGGCTGTTTCTGCGGTTTATATTCAGTTCTTTCAGGAGCGAGCTTCCAGTCAGAGCTGCTCGTTTTCAAATGAAAGGTTCACAGTAACGCCCCTCTTTAGCATTCATTTCACTGAGATCAGTCTCCTGTGTTTTCCTTCTTTGTCCCGGTGCGTCCATATCTGCCTGGTTATTGTTAATTATTTTAAAAGGAAATGTGTTCCGTATTGTCGTCCGGGATGTATTGCAGATGTTTCCTGGTGTCAAACGAGACACAATAAATTTAAAGTGAAATTGAACTCGGGATCACCTCGTCCTATGTTTCCCGGCATTTAAAAAAAAAAAAAAACATGTTATTAAAGTGACAGAGAGGGCGAAAAGTAAACAAGAAATGGGTTGGAGGTAGAAGACATGTGGAAACAGGACAACTATCAGAGCTATTGAACACATGTTTGGTTTTTAGTTACAGTTTAGTCCATTTTTTACAGTTTAGTATTTTTACTCTGCTGTTATGATCTCATGATGCAGTTTGTCCACTCTGTCCACTTCCTTTTTATCGGTGTCTGTACATTGTCCTCTTGACTCTGAAGTAACTGAAACTGCAGCGGGTGCTGGGAACGTGTGCAGTGTAGGATATGTCTTAGAAAATAATCAGTTCATATGGATATTGGTCATTCGCTTTATTTCAGAGGCATGAAATTGCACTGAGTTTTGGGTTTACTTGAGCGCTCGTCTGTGTTCTTTCGTTTTTGGACCTAGAATTCCAAAATCTTTTCACCTTTTGGAGATTGCTAAGCATCATGGGATTCCAGCTCTGGCATAAGTCCACCTCTTGGGTTTTCAGATATGGTGTTTTATACTAAAATCACCCTGAGAGAGCTGGCAGTGCATGCCAGTGCAGTAAATATCCTTTTTAATTATGTGTAAAGTGTGGAGGGCTGTTCCTGTAGTGTAGCTCTCTGGCCTTGTACGTGAACCCTGTGCATTTCCCTGATGGCTGAATGTGGGGCTGATGGATGGGGGAGAATCCCGGACTCATTGAGCTTCTGGATGGGTCCGCTCGCTGGGCTGCGGTGATCAGCTCGCGTACAGCCCTGCCACCGCGGGGTCATTCTGTTCAAAGAGAGCTATTGTTCAACCGCGCCGCACCGACTGCTTCTCCAGACTTCAGGTATCCCCCCCGTTCACTGCCTCTTGCCTTCCGTATAAAAAGTGAACTCTAGAAAACTATTCTTCTTACTGTTTCCTTGATTTGCACAAGCTTCAGTTTCCACTGCAAGTAAGTTGCTTTTTGAACCATCGTTGTTCAGAGGACAATAGATAGATTTTTTTCTCTTCCCTGTTAAATTAGAACTGAGAAGAGAGAATTAATATTTGAAAATATGAGTTGGAAAGGAATGTGTGATTTATTGCAGAATTAATCACAAAGTGCTAAATGTTTGCTGTCCACGTTTTGAGTGGGACTCCTGACTGTGCTGCAGATAGGAGCCAGTTTTGAGTTTTGGTGCCATGAACAGGCTCCTGCTTCCTGATAGGTTAGCTCTCAGTCTGAGCTCCAGGTGGACACACTCAGGTCATGTGACCCATCTGTGATGTCAGCCCGGCCTTGCTGCGCTCTGTGTGGATGGGCTTGAGTCATGTGACCATCTGTGATGTCATCCTGCCCTTGCTGAGTTTGTGTGGACAGTCTCGGGTCATGTGACTCGGCAGGTGTTTTCCAGATGTTGCCGCTCCTTCCCATGTGACACATTTGGGATTAATCTCAGCGTTCGGAGTGAAAAGAAACCCTTGGGCACATTGGGGAGCGTTTTCCTGCAGCAGGATTTGGTGGTGGTGGTGGTGGTGAGGGGGGGGTAAAATGTGAATAAAGTGGATTATGGTCTGGAGCATGACATGCCTGTAGCAGTTTGGCACCTTATTTTGGTGATCTGGTCCCCACTTACATTGATTTATAAAAGTGTCTCGTCGCTATCACAGTTAGCATTTCTTCTTCCCACTCCAAATTCTCTTCACATTGTAGGCTGGGGGTGTGGGGGGATTAATTGAAATGAGGGAATGTTCAATGGATTTGTGATTCATCCATGCATTGCAGCGAAGCAGCAAACGTTGTATAACTAGGTAATCAAACACAGGGCTATATATGTTGAAGGGCTCATTTTCTTATAACGGTATTAATGAGTCAGAATAACAGGTAATTAAGTCAGTGCTCAAAGTAAATCTTGTGTAATCTTTTTATTTACATCGTTGGTTAAATTCAGTCACACGTTGACTGCATCAAGATCATTTTTTTCTGTTCTACTGAGGTGGGTAACAGAGCACTTTACCCACCTCACCTGCTCAAAAAAGGTCATTCAGTGAGAGAATTTCAAGAGCGAGTAAATCTAACAATTTCATACTGCATTACGCAGTGCTGTTAAGTATTTGTTGTTTTGATCTTTTTGCGAGATCCTTGGGGTGTGATATCTTGTCAGTTTATAATTTGAATGACTGCTTTGAGCCTCCATTGCAGTCTGGCTTTCTCTCCTGGCTACTTTCCCTAGCCTGTTACTCTTGCTTTGACTCATAGGCGGCTGATAGCCTCATGCAGAGCTCCATTTAGATGCATTTCACCGCTAACTACAGTATGTGTTCCAGTGAAAGACGATTTTTGAAATCGTTAATTACAGCTAATTACAAATCGTACCACGTATTTTGGCTTCCGATAATGCATCATAATTGTCATAATTAAAGATGCTGCATGAAAGCAGCAACAGAAAATGGAATCTGGTTTTATATTGATGTATTATTTTAATAATAAAATTCATAATCATGCCATAACTGTATAAATGCATTAGCAAGTCTAGTAAAGAAAAATTGTTTTTGTTGCAGATTTTATTTTCTCGTGCATTTAATATCACTGTGTCACATCAGTTTCTGAGACGGAACAAAATCTTGAGCAAAAGTTTTTTTTTTTTTTTCTTTTATAGCCCTCTACAGATGGTTTCTCCCCTAGATTCAAAAGGGCAGCTGTGTGTGTGTGTGTGCACTGAAACCCTGGATATTTCCCTGCCTCTGTGCTGTGGGGGTCCTTGCAGTCTGACTGCCTGGATAGGTGGCCCTAGCACTGCCTGAAAGAGCGATGAAGGGTTCCATCTTGTGTTGAGTCTACATCGTCACGGTCGACTCGAGGAACAAAGCCAGGTCTTCCACGGGGATTCTGGGTAGAATTGGCTGGCAGACAGAGTGCCTGCTCGCTTGTGGAGCTGCTCTGAGAAACGTTTGGACTTTTGAAAATAAAGTCCGTTGGTACCGTTGAAAGTAGTGTTGAAATAAGATACGCTCCAGAAAGGAAAAAATGAAAAGAAACCAAAGAGAGCCATGTGTCCCAGAGTAATGTGCTTGAAGGAATCTTAAAGAGGTATTAACACACACAGGTCCACTGACATTGATTTGGTTTCCTAGATGATATCATTAGAGTAAAACATTGAACAAATCCACATTTTCACAGAAGTCCCTTTGTAAGAGCTTGATTGAACTTATGAATTTTTATTTTTACTGTGATTTAAAGACATTTTATTATTTTTGTGATAAAATTGAGTGCTTGTTTCCCCCACATTTTCCCAGACTGCATTGCTGTGGAAATGCGAGAAGGAAATCCTGTATGAGAGATTGCAGTTTTGGTAAATTGAACTTCTTTTTGAATGGTTGTTATATGCATGCATGTGTTGCAAATGGGCAACTATAATAACTGAGAACAAAAATTCTATAGGAGTAAAATTTAAGCCCCTTTTTTAAAGGTTAAGAGGACAAAATATGTGCAAGATAAGTCTATGGGGAAAAATGCCTTTGTGCTTCCACATCAAAAGCATCAGCAAAGTTTTTTTTCCCAAAGTCTGTGATTTCAAAACAAAGGACTATTTAGGAGAAGTGGTAGCCGGAACGCTAGCCATTACATTCATTCATTACATCCATTTGTCTGTGAACTATGGAGGCAAGACAGAGAATGCAACCCCAAGTTGACAAGTTTAATTAACCCTTTAAAGTGCAAGATCACAAGCATGTGATTTGATTGTTCTCAACCGAACATTCTACAATGCTGATGTAACAGTCACCGCTGGCAGTTTGAAAGCAACGGAGTTCTAGAAGGCTGACTTTGAATTTTTTTAACTGACGAACAACTCAGTGCTTCAACCTGCACTTCAAAGGGTTAAAGCCACAGGCAGGAGTAAGCGATAGTGGAATGCGTCTCTGTGCCAGACTGGTAGGACCTGGGCCTGGGTTGGCTCGCAGACATTGCGCCATTCAAGCCCAGACTGTATATTGGCGCATTGTTGGCAGCGGCTCATTTGAATAGCCTTTAGTATTTCGTGTGAGCAAGTCAGCGCTATTTGCATTTCTTCCAGTCGCGAAGGTTTACAGGTCAATTGAGGCGGGCTGAAAAAAAAAGAATCTTAAATGCCAAGGAACTTTTCTCTCTCTTCTTCCCCCCCCCTTCTTCATCTTCTATGGTTGTCAGGCACCTCATTATGCGCGACTCTTCTTTTTTCTTTCTCTCTCTCTCTCGCGCTCTCTTTCTTTGCTGTCTCCTGGTAGTGAATATATGGTGGTAAGGGGCTGGAATACCTTTGTTGGTATTTTGGCGTGGCAGCTGGAGATAAGATGGAGTGGTTTGTGCCAAGTGTCCATTACATTGAACACTTTGGATAGACTGTAAGGCAGTGTCGGGGGGGGGGGGGGGTGTAGCAGCAACTCGCCCTGCGGCAAACCAGGGTAGCGTACCAAAACGATCATAATCATTTTAATTCCCAACCCTAGGCTTGAGTAATTGAGCAAATGGGCAAGAGGGTCGAGAGCATTTTACTGGATGCGTATGAATGCATTTGCCCAAAGTGTCGGGGTGTGTGTGTGGGTGTGGCGCAGTACGCCACTACGTATAGTTGGATGCGCAGATGCACAGGGGTACTGTGTGACAGTCTGATAACTCCAGCAAGGCTTTTAATTTCCCGAGTCTGGAATATTAATTATGTTAGTAACGTTTTTTGAGGCGGTGGCGCATGATGTCAGTGCATCAGTGCAGTGAACAGAAACAAGTTTGTCAGAGTTGCAGAGATTGGCTCGTTGAGATTTATAAATGTGGCAATGTTTTCAATGGTTACTGATATCTAGATGCTTTGTGAACAGTCATCATTTTTTAGTTTAAGCTGAATAATGGACAGTAGTGCAGAAACTCTAGGAAGTGCACCTGTCCTGTGAGTGTGTGCGTGTGTTTGATTTAGGGGCTCGCCTGATGTTTGACAGTGTGACTCAGTGCAGGAGCCGGACGTGTGTCTCTGTGGGAGTGTTTAGCTTTGCGTCAGTGGGACAGGATCACTCGGGAGTTAGTGCTCTCTCCCTGCCCCTCTCTCTCTCTCTCTCCTTGCCCCGCTCGGCCCTGGGAGCTGTGTCTGCGACGTGTGAAAATCAGCGCACAAAGGAGGCTGCTTATCTGCATGCGCTCAGATAAAAGGGGCTTTTGTTGCGGCCGGCGCGCTCATGACCGTTCACACCGCGGTCCCCGGGACGGCCCCGCCCCCCAGCATGGCCTCCCGAAGAAACCAAAACTTTATTATTAATTGATTTATTTACATCGTTACAACATCGAGTGCGCACACACACACACATATATTTTTAGTGATAAAACACAATCTGTGTGTTTTCACAAAAAAAAAGTTAACGTATATGTCAGAGAATATGCTTTTTATTCTTGCGCCATGATTCTCCAGTTCTCTCCATCTCTGTTTGTCTCCGCTAATATGTCTCCATGTTCCCCCCCCCCCTCTCTCCCCTCTAAATTTGCCCTTGACAGATATTTGACTTGCTTGGGCAGAGCTTGGCACAGTGCCAGTTTCTCACCCAATAGGAGGGGCGGGGGGGGGGGGGATGTCCGTGGGTATGGTTGGCGGTCCCCCCCCATGCTTGCTCAGAGCCACATAGGAGGGAAGTGGTCAGGTGGACCCCCTCCTAACCATTAATGCTCATCCACTCCTTCACCAACACGACAAAAAACGGCACCCCCACCCCCCCCCACACCACACCACCACCCTATTCCCTGCCTAAACCCCTCTTTTTTTTTCTCTGACGATCGAAACGCAGACATGAATGCAGAGAATAGATCTCTCTCTGGGCAGAGGCGAGTGTGGAATTATCCTGTTCATTCCTAAATCCATGGCTGGGTGGCACTGTGTCTTGGCAGATATTTCGTGGAGGGCGTGGTAACACGCTATCAGACATTGAGGTCTGTGTACTGCTGTCCTCAGCTTTTCCTTGAAGGGAGCGCAGACATCAAGCCAATTAGGGAAAAACAATAACCACTTTAGCTGAGCAGGGAACGACACGTCAGCAGACAGGAGGTACCTGCTCTGGCCACACGGTGTGGAGATGGAGCGCCCGCGTCTGTCTCTCGCTGCGCAGTGATGCGGTCGGCAGTCAGTCACCCGTTCTGCTCTGACGATGTGGACGTATAGGAGCGTTGCACGTCTTCTGTGTGGGTGTGGATGGTGGAGAACGGTGCTACTGGTTTATTTCCTGCACAGACAGGAAGTGAGGTGTGGCGGCAGTGCGTTCTCTGTGCCCTGACCTCTGAGAGTAGGGGCAACGGATTGATTGTGAAAAGAAGACGGTTTATCTCCTCCGCCGCTTGCACGGACGCCTGTGTCACAATCCGGCTTGCGCCAGCGGGCGTTACTGCGCCCCGGTCGGGCCGACACGCTGGAGATACGCTGCGCGGTTCGATGTAATCCGGTTATGCCGAGTTCTACTGCTAGTCACAGGACATTTTGGGCTTGTCTAAAGTTTGCTTTCGACCCACACAGCTTGCAGTGACTTTATAAAGTGATCATTTGCTGAGTAAGAGAAAAACGTGTCCGTGCCTGTGTATGTTTTTATTCTGATGGGATCGTCTCTTTGGCAGTGTTCATCATCATGACTGATAATACTGCAGAATTCTCCTGAATCAAAATTTTAACGATGCGTCCAAAGCGCCAGGACAGTTATACAGTAGTAGTCTAAAACATTTTAAGTAAGGAAACTTTAATTAAAGTAGAGAAATATCACAGAATTCTTTTTTACTTCATCACAGTTCCCCTTTTTTGGGGGCTTTTTCTGCCAGTTTAGGACACAGGCTCTAAATCTGAAGGGTCATCGTATCGCTGCAGCATCGAGGTGATTCATGGCACCCCCCAAAAAAACAGGGAGTCGTTCGTTAGTGTTGAGTGAGGGAAGGCTGACTGTCCCTCCCTCCCTGGGCGAGGCTTCGGCCAATCACGTGCCCCCTTGCCAGGGCTGATGACCACAGTTGGCGCTGTAACTGTCAGGATTTCATTTCAGACTCTGCACTGAGAATTTCTGCTCAAGGATTCCCAGTGGTGATTTTGCTCAGTCTCCTGACTCCTAACTACGCATTTCTCTCTCCAAGGCTGAGCTTGACCGGTTGTGGAAATGGTGAAATAACGTCTGGCTTTCCTCTGAAAGATCCTCCCCCACCACCAACCACCCCGATATCAAAACCTTTTAGCGGTTGGATTGGACTGTTAGTTCTGTATTATTCTCTCATTGAGAGTGATTGACCCACACGAGTGTAATTATTAATTCATTTTTATTTCATTTCTGAGCTGATCTGGAAGGTGGTATAAAAATGGCGAGCTTTTTAGAGAACAAAAATATAAATCGGTTTAATCGTTAAGATTTTCCAGGGCAGCCGAAATAAGGTGTGCATGTCTTAATTCACAATCGTCCTGCCGGGTGTGGTACATTCCCGCCGACTGGGCTGGGCGGTGTTCCTGTGCGTTCGCTGTGCCAGCGTTCGCATACAGTGGCCACCCAGCCCGGGCTGCAGAAGGTTTTCAGGTGTCACATGACCACGCGTGTGCCTCGTTAAGCGGTCCGCGCCGGCGGTGTCGTGAGGCGCTAAACTACAGTAAGCCATGTAGGAGGGACGTGATTAATGGCTGGTTGGGTGGTGGAGAGCCTGAAGGGGAAGGTGGAGGTGCTGGTTCTGCTTCTCACTGAATCATTGTGGGCGTGACGGATGCTGGGAGCTGGGCGATTGGGTCTGGACCAGCGAGTCCGTGTCCCTATCCAGCTTGTGACCGTGACGTGGCGCACGCCAAAACTGTAGGTGACCACCTGGGCTGCTATTCTCACACTCCCATAATGTTGCCTGTGCACTCTCACCCTTAATCTGTCTCTCACCCTCCCACACTTTTACTCACTCACTCCCTCTCTCACTCTTTTTGTTTAACGGTTCAAATTTTGTTCAAATGCTTTACAAAACGGGAATGTTTTCCCTCATGCCTTTTTTTTTTTTTTTTTTTTTAAGAAGCTTTATTGGTCTTTTGGCATTGTACTGCTTTTATCTTGTAGATTCCTTGAAAAATCATTGCCGTTTGAACAATGATTTACGGGACATCACTTCCAAAGTGTAAGAACGTTTCGCTCGTGTTCACTCCATTTGATACCTATCAGAGCCCGAATATGGCTGGGATCAGATTTTCACACTCTCCACCACGTTGTCTTATCAGCAATCAGTTAAAACATGCTCTCTGGGAGGCGGAGAGTGTAAATCATTCGATAAGCTTTTCAAATATTACATTTTCTCTGTAGTCCCAAATGAATGAGACACAAAATATAGATTTTTATTTTTTTTATTTTAAGAAGTAAGAGCCGTTATCTTGCCAGACAGGTCTCTGTGTTTTGCTAAGGCTTTTGGTGTGTTCGCAGGAGGAGAACGATGCGTCTGCCTGGGCTCGGGTGCATCTGGGCTCTTCGTCACTGCCTGCACTGGGCCGAAGTTATTTGGACGGGGGTAAGTCCGCTCCTCCAGCCAGCCTCCTGTTCACCGCTTCCCAGCAGAAGCCCTGCCGAAGCAACGAGGTGAGTTATTCCCCTGTTGTTTTTAGTTATTTAGGCTTTTGCCTAATTAAAGACATGCCATTAAGAGTAACTGTGCTTCATTGTGTGTGTTACTTACCTGATTTTTACATCCCCACAGGAATTTATCGAATAATAGATGTCTGGGGAAAATATACTTTTGGTTACTGAAAATACTTGCACTTATAAAAGAGGATATTATTTCATTATTAAAGTTTTCAGCTTTCATTAAACTTGTTCTATAAATGTGTTACCATTATTTATAAAGCTTCTCCAGGTAATCTTGTATAAATGTCATAAACCAAATACCAAAGGACTGAGTTGATCCAAATTTATAAAGCTCCCCTGTATGCATTAAAATAGTAATGTTGAGAGGTATAGCAAATGAAGATCCACAAAAAGATAGATCCTTAATGCAGTCTGTGTGTATTCTCGTTGTTTTCTACCAAGAAAAAAAAATTAATACAGCTTTCAAAAGAGCACATACTGAAAGGTTTTCCTATGGTTCACAAGTCGATAAAAATTATTCTGACATAATTAGTCTAACATGCAGACTTCACAAATATAGAAAATAAAGAAATGTACAGTTTTGTATTAGAATTGATTTTGCAGCTGAAGTTCAATTTAATACGCAGAAATCAGTGATAAATATTGTACCTTTTTATTACTAGTCTTCTGCCCAATACTATTGTTTGATCACTTTTCAAAAATTGTCTAGTAGAAGTTTGAGTAATATGCGCTTTTCATGAAATTGATTGAATTTAGAAATTTTTAAAACTCATTTATTACTTTTTAATAAAACATTTTTTTTGAACAGACAGTTATGTCCTTAACACCTCTGTTATTGTCCACCTCATGACTACCATCTTTTAAGCTACACTGGGTTTTATTAAATATTAATAATATTCTAATCAATTTTCAGCAAAAAGTACTTTAGTCTGTTCAGTTTCTTGAAAAGGTTGATACTCAAGTTTTTTTAAATATTCTGATGTAGGTGGCACATTTATTTAAATTATGATCTAGTAAATTGAATAATAAATTCAGTGATGTGCATTCCAGGTAAAAATGCATAAATAAGGTACAGAACAATTTTACGCATATGAAAAGGCACAATAAGAACAAGACACCGAATGGTTCTCTGTAGCATTGCTCTCCTGAGGAATAAAAAGGCTTCAGAAAAACAGTGGATTTGTTTTAACACTGTGGGCATCTGTACGGGATAATTCCGACATGTCAGAACTACTATTCAACCAGGGAATGATATTGATTTAACTAAAATAGATGGAAAATGTTCAAACTTTTTTTAGTGCAGGATTTGCCTTAACATCAAAAACAGACTTAGCCAAGCAAAAACATGTTATTCAGCAGCTTTCTAGCACAAAGGTGATGTTTTACGGTGCAAACCCTTTGTTCAAATAATGCTTTACTCATACCTATAACCATGACATGGGGACTGTAATGTATTAGCATTAGTATTTCTACCACCGTACATAAATGGTTTGCTCCAGTACATCCCATAATGCTGTTATATAACTGAATCAGAAATAGATTTTTCTTCCCACCACAGTGGATTTATCTGTTTGTCCGACTTTTACGTGTCTGCATGACTTGCCAAAAAAACACACAATTTATTTTCTTAAAACTATGTAATGCTAACTGTTGATTTGTAATTTCCTTGAAACTGTAATGTAGGAATTGTATTTTCTGAAAGTCTAAATTTGGCTTTGCAGTGTGCAAGTGTTCTGTGGGTGTAAACCACATTTAAAAGAAATTGGAGCATTTGAGAATTTAATAACATTTATTCATAGGATCACAATAATGATACAAGCACATAAATTATAAATTGGTACAAATCTGCAATAGTGTTACATTTCAGTAGATGTAATGGGTACCCATTTTTTAGCCAATTAAATGAAAAATCAAGTTTTGATAAATATGTGCTCTAATGAAGAAATGCAAATATATTGCTGGTAATTTATTGAAATCTTTATTCAGTTAGAGAAGTTAAAAATATTTTATATTTTGGAAGCCAGTTTCCATGTTGGACACACTGGTCTTTTTACTATGTTGTTCATTCATAAACCGAGAAATTATAATTTAATTAAATATATTTAGATTTTTTAATAAATTTAACATTGTTTATTTGTAATTCAGAAATGCTTTTAACACAATTTAAACTTGTATATAAAAAGATATCCAATATTGATGTTAAACTACACTGTGAGCAAACTGTATAGCCTACAATATATATTCACAATCAGAATGTGAGTTCCAGGATTTCACTTTGATTGTTTTGTTTCCTTCAATATTAAAATTGTTTTATAAATGAAAATATAATGGAAAATGAAAGGTAAATTAATTAATACACAAACACCACACATGCACACACACACACACACAAACAAACTTATGCATTACTATACTTTTACCAGTTCCGCATTGATCTTTGTCATAAGAAAACAGAAAAGGAGAAACATTTTGGCAACGTGATTATTTTACAATGATTTATTTTTAATAGTCACCTTAATAGTCAGTAGTCATGTTCGTTTTATGTTTTATTGTCAGGATATTATTCAAATTTTGTTTTGATACATGGATTTCTTCAGATTTAATACCTTGTCAAAATATGTTTATTTGCTTAAATGACAAGCAGTATACCTTTAGAATAATGTTTTGGAATACCTTCAAAACAGAACTTTATATGTTTTAATATTTACAGTTTTACTTAATTAATTGTATTTTAAATTAATTCATTTCAGTTTTACACACGTTCTGTGTTTTGTTTGATAATTTAATTATAAACCCTGTCTTCATCACTGAATTTAACATAGTACTTAGACCATTAGTATTGAATTAACACACCCCATTTGTCCATATAAATGCAGTTTATCCCTTTTAAACAGCTTTTGGTGCTGAAAGCTCTTGTATTGACACCATAAAGTGAAAATGCTGTCATGATTTTGACTGGTTTTTGCAGATATTGTTTAAGTTTTATCAGAGGGCAAAGGGTTAATCCCATGTCTCCCCAGGAAGACCGAAAAAGCATTCATGCTGGGTCTTTTTCTCTCAGAAACCTTAAATCCTTTTGTTTACTCAAAGCTTATATCATCAGTCTCACAAATAAAATAGAACAACAGCCTGTCAAAACAAACAAAAAATAAAAAGTCACGGGTTTGCCTTCCTGGGAAAGTACACTTTGCTGTCATTGACACGTGTGCTTTTAAAAATAAAATTATGAGTGCCTGCCACGTTGAACTTCTCTCTCTCTGGCCGCCATTTTGTGATTTTTAATCATTCATATCCGCCATTTTGTGATTTTAATCATTCATATCCGCCATTTTATGTGAGGTGATGTGGTTATTTATTGAAGTATATCAGTAAATCAGGGGAGTTTTTTTTTTTTTCTCTTTTTAAGAAACTACATTACTTCTGTGATCAATTCAATTAGTTACATTCTATGCACTGCTGTTCTTATGGAACTGAATATATCACTTAGTTTTATTAGGAGGTGAAGAGTTTTTGGAATTTGTATTATTGCTGCAATTAGATATTTTCTTTTCTGTTATTGGTGGTCAATCAAAATTGCAGTCATGAGGCTTTCAGTAATTTTACTTTTTCCTCACATGCACACATTTCATTAGCATCCTTCTGTGCCACTTCTAATTTATTTGCAAACAAGTGCTTATACTGTGAACATGAGTCACGAATGAATAGTTTTTCTTGATGCCGTGGGAAGGCGTGATGGTGTTCTGTCGTTAAGCTGCGCGTAGCTTTGCTTTCTCTGTGGGATGAACGCGGTGAACGCGGCGTGAGCGTGCCGTAAGGCGCTGGGGCAGGGGGTCGGCGGTGCCGCCGGTGCCTCTGGGGCGCGAGGTTAAGTGGCGGGGTCCCGGGCGCTAATAAGGAAGTGATGTCGGACACACTTAAGTGAGGTCCCGCGGGAGATAACCCCTTAATCCCTATTAGTCAGTGTATGGGCGCTCTCCGCCCCGCTCGGAGCGAAGCGACGCCACCGGCCTTTCAAAGGGGGCCGCCTGCGCTCCCAGTGACCCCGGGGTCACGCCCTTTGTTCCCCGCTCCGTGGGGGCCTTGCCCTCTGGGGTCACGCCTGGAATGGAGGAGTCCTTTAGGCACGTGCCGGGGGTCTCAGTTCGCCGGGTACGACCCTGCCCTCGCTCCTGCGCAGCGAGAGGGAAACGCCAAGCCGTGAAGTGACCTCCCCCCCCTTTTATTTTCTTAATTATTGATTGGAGGGTTTTGAGGTGTGGTGGCACGTTGCTGTTGCTCTGACCGCGTGCGGTGTGACGGACAGGGCCTAGCACGTATCTCCGTCAAGCGGCTGTGAGTCTGCGGCACAAGGCCACGGCCACGTCCTCGTCCTCCCCCCGACGCGACCGTCCCGTCCCCCTCTAATGTCCTCTCTCCTTCCCTCGCTCTCTCCTAACTGCGAGCGCCCGCTCTCTGCCCGGAGAGACAGAGGCCCTCGTCCAGCACGCTTGCTGTTCTGTCCTGATAAAACCTACGCTGGTTAGAGCTCAGAAATTCAAACTCAAGAAGAAAAACAATAATTCCGTAAGTCGTGACCGACACATTTTTCCTGTAGCAAGCAAAGGCGTTAGTGCTGTGCTTTATGGAATGAAACAAAGCCGTTTTGAATTTTACATTTAAATATTATAGTAAAGCATACTATGTGTAGTACAGTATACACATTTTGCATGCTCAGAACATGCTTTTACGCATTCTGCACACAATGCAGAACAAAGTATTGTGCCATTTTATATGCAAGATATTGCAACAAATTAATAATGTTAATTAACAGAAGCTTTATATGTTATGTAGTAGTACGGGACTTTATTGCTGACATTACTCCTTTCCTTCTTCAGCATGATGCCAGTTATATTTCCCCTTTTTAAGGCTCTAAAGTAAGACATTATTTTAGTTCCCTCTTATTCTGCAGTTATTTAGTGGTAAGTAGAGAGAGGGAGTTTGTTGCGTGGTGCTGATTTATTTGCTGGATAGCAAAAGCCTTTTCTGTTATTGAACGATTTCAATAAAATGTCCTTTCATAAAAATATTCACTCCCTGTACAAAATTCCCCATGAAGTGACCTGTATAATTTCACATAATTAACTTCTTAAATTTGAGCTGTACTTTGACACAAACTCGTATGGTCCATAGTGATTGCATGCTGGAGAAGAGTAATATTTAAACTTTGAATTCTTGTCTTGATATATTATGTCATAAAATATTGAAACTTTAATATTAATGCATTGTTAGCTGTGAGTATCTAATTGAGTGTTTTGAGAATTTGTTAACAGTTAAGTAATGCATTTTATTTTCTTTCATATCTGGCTACAAATTATTTAGCACTATGGCAGTGAAAACCAGGGGATTTGCATCAGGCTATTTTAAACTTTTGCCAGAGAAAATAGATTTAATGCTTCGGGTTAAAATCTTGTTTGTTTTCTGTATCAAAGCACCATCTCTGTGTGAATATTTTAAAAGCACAAGTTATTATTTTATTTTATTTTATTGATAAAGTCACACATTAATGTTTTCATGCACTTTTTTAATGCTTCATATTGAGACTGAGTGAGGTGTGCTTGCTGCTGCATGGGCAGACAAAATGGCTTCCCCTGCATTGTTTTGATATTGGTCTGTTTTCCGTATTTAATCCTGAATTACAGAGTTCAGGTTTAATTATAATCAGGTTTAATATTAACCCATCTCCCTGGCACTATACCTGTGCTAGAGCCACATTTTTGGTCTGAAAGATTGCAGGGGAGAGCATATTGGGTGTGTTTATGACATGAACACATGCTTTCTATGATTTTTTTCCCCCCCCTTTTCATTTAGTTGCTCTATTGCTTTGGTGAATGACATACAGGTTCTCATCAGGAGGCGCTTGATTCCAGGAATAGAGTTTAAAACCTGTTTCTCAAGTCTGTCCTTTTTTCATTGTCTGAGTGAGTTTATCTCACGGATCTCAGCCCCCGATAGATCTGAGTGTGTGTTTGCTGTGTGTGTGCGTGAGGGACGTGCTCGAAACACTTCTCTAATGTATGTAAATAAAAAAAACGGTAGTTGACCACGTAACTGATCGATCGCTGAAAACGGCGGCGAGAAGGTTAAGAGTCGCCGGTGCAGCTGCGTTAATTAAAATGTGAGAAATGTTTTTGATTGAGTCATGCGAATGCAAAAAGGGTGAGGTAATACAGAAGCGCGTACTGTCGAAAGCTGGCAGCAGACCCAAAACAGAAAGCGTGTCCTCAGATGAACTTTTGGCAATACGCACAACTTTGGCAAGCCAGGGCAATAGGTCCCAGCCACAGATTAGAGACGTAACAACAAGAAAGTTCAGCTCCTATCCTCAGCCTGTCTAAAAGAGAGGAGCCTGGTGGAACATGGTGTGCTGTCGTTTTTCAGTTATTCTGACCTGCATCTTAAATCTGCGTTCGCTGCTGTACGCCGATATGTGCCATGTGCCATACGTTGGAGTTCTGTTCGATTGGCTAAAAGACGTGGCGAGATGTGACGTAGGGGACTTCTTCGCACAAAAAAGGGGGTTCCGGTTCGCGCCAAAGCAGGCGTACCCTGAAATACTGACCAAAACGGCGTTTGTCACAAAAAGAGAAAACGAGAATGGGGGAAAAAGCAACAAACACTTCTTACCCCAGTGGGCGTAACTAGTTTTCTCGTCTTTTTCGGGCGATGCTTTCTGGACTGCGAGGGCGAGCGGGGGTGTGAGAGGAAAGGGGAGCGGGGCAGCCAGAGGTTCAGCCATTTTTGGGCAGAAATGGGGTGGGGTCGGGGGGGTTTGAGGGCACGGCGTCCCTCCTAATAAGCAGCGCGGGCACAGCGCTCACGCAGGCAGCGGGCGAGTGCCACTCGTGTGCCAGCCCTGCAGACATTATTAATCGCACAGCATCTCGCATCAACAGCGCACACACTGCTTTAGTAGCAAAAAAAAAATATATATATAAAAGAATCCCCACCTTGTTATTGCATGCAGTGCCCCACGTCTCTCTCTCGTTCTTTCTCTCCCTCTCTCTCTCCTCTCTCTCAGCTTGTTAGGTGGGACAGATGGATAGATTAGGCTTTCTTAACATATTCCACGATAAGAGTTTCAGATAAAGAGTTTTCCGTTTTGTACTCCTGTTGCTGCGGTGGAGGGGAGGGGAGGGGGGGGGAGGGGGGGCGGCTGTCTTGGTGGATAAGTGCAGCTACAGCCAGGAGAGGCAGGAAGTTGTTTTACAATAGCGTTACAGTAATCTGCCGCAAAAGGAAAAAGCCAAATGTTAGTCTCTGTAGAGTGGATAGCAGCAGAAAAAGGTTTTTTTTTTTTTCAGGGGGCGGGGTTTAAGGGGGTGACAGGGGTTATTCTGGCAAAACAAATCAGTTGAATAAGTGAGAAGGTCTTTGTGCTGCCGGGCGATCCTGTGCGTGTGTGCAGACTGCAGGAGCTGTGTGCGTACGAGCGGAGTGAGAGACAGAAGCTGCAGAAACACTTGGTATGCAGCAAACTGACTTCTGACTCGAATCTGTGAAACACAAATGAGGGCAAGTGGTGCGATATGGGAGGGTTAGGAACGGGGGGGGGGTGGGGAGTGGGGGAGTTGGGGGCGGGGGGTTTGAAGCCAGCCGTGGTGCATTGTGGGTATTTCTCAGCCCAAGCATACCGATAGCTGCCTTTCCTGGAGGATTTCAGATTTGACCCCTGTCAGACAGACAGACGCGCCGGACTGTGGGCTATTCTCGGGTGGCAGCCTCGGTGGGGGGGGGCGCGGTTTTTGGCGGTTTAGCTTCTCGGCGTTTGCCCACTGCGCGGGGTTGGCGGGACAGCACTGCGTTTCTCAGTCAGACTGCAGTCATGGCAGCTGCTTCACCTCCAGCGCGCGGCTGAAGCTCTCACTCAAACGCTTATCAGGCTTGACTCCCTGCCAGCAGAGTTAGGCGGTCCGAGCCACGGTTGAGGTGCAGGAGTTGTCGGATTTGCTGCACGGAGAAAGCCATATTAATGGATCGGCAAGTTGTTCTCGCGGCTTTTGTGCCTCCACAGTCGTATTTTTGGGGATATTTTTATTTTTTTTAGTTTTTACAAAAATTATTCAGACGTTCTGCCTTTTTATCTCTAGGGAGACAAGGGAATCTGCAGATCCTGGAAGAGAACGCTTTTATTTTTCCTTTCTTTTTTTCCCCTCTTTCTCTCTTTCCCTGAATCTCACCTTGCACAGAGCCTGAAAACGAAGTTGATTATTCAATCAGCTTTGGGCTGTTTAGCATATCTGAAGCTTCCTACGGCAGCCCCTCTCCAAAAGCGGCTTCTTTTCTGCTTTTTCTTCTCTCTTTTCTTTGGTGGGCGACCAAGGTGTAGAGTGTTAGAATGGCGTGAGCTCGCTCTGCGTCTGCGTGCGCAGGGAGGAGCGGATTCTGTGTCACTCTTCTCTCTCTCTCTCTCTCTCTCTGCTGCCCCTCCTTCCCTCCCCAACTGCTTTCCTCCCTCCCTCCCTCCCTCTCTCTCTCTCTCTCTCGCAGTCGCTCTCTCACCCTCCCTCCTGATCTCTCTCTTCACTCTCTCTCCCTCTCATTCTCTCTCACTCTCTCTCCTCACTGTGTTGGACGCGTGATGAAAAAAAGCAGCTCGCTCACGCACTCCGCCGTGCTTCGCATTTCATCATCAGCTGGGCTTCTCTCCCCAGCACACCACGCTAGCTCTCTCTCTCTCTCCTCCCCTCTCTCTCTCCTCCCCTCTCACACTCTCTCCTCCCCTCTCTCTCTCTCTCTCTCTCTTCCCCTCTCTCTCTCTCTCCGTACTTGCAAGAGAGAGGCTGGCGCTCTGCAGGGAGAAAAGAAAAAAAGTCTGCTGCTATTTCTACAGCAAGGGCCTCCCCTTCAGACCGCCATAGGAGGAGGGCTTTTTTTTTTTTACTACTAACTGGATTTTAACCCTCTGCCTCCAACTATCTGCACTCAGCACTAAAATTTCCTGCAACAAGTTGCTTTTTTGGGGCGTTTCTCCGCGTTTTGTTGCGCTTTTTTTTGCTCCCTTTTTTCCGATATTGTCGTTGCTCTTCCGTTGTATTTTCAGCGGACGTTATTTTCTGCAGCCTGGCATTTTTTTATTCCCCCTCACCCACTCCACCCCCCCCCCCCCCAAACCCGCAAAGCGATTTTTAAATTGGGGTTATTTTAAAATGTCTCTCGCCTCCTGACTTTTGCGTGTTCCGCGATGGTGCGGCGTGGCGGATTGGCCTCTCCACGCTGCTCTACAGGCTTTCCCGGGAATCTCGCCTGGTAACTCGTTTTTGTTGTCATGCTTGTTGTTCTGTTTGTTTTTCGCTGCCAAAGGCAAAAATGGCTGTGTCCTCCGAGCACGTTGCACATCTACGCGTGAAAGACACGGGGCTCGCTCGCAAGGGCTGCACCCGTCTCCCTCTCGCTCCCCCTCTTTCTCTCCCTCTCTCTCCGATCCCCCTCTCTCTCTCTCTCTTTCTCCCTGGCTCTTTCTCCTGAGCAATGAGCTGTAGTGGAGCTCTTTCTGGGACAGGTGCCAATTCCAAACAAAAGACTTAAAAAGCCAATGATTTTTATAAAATTAAACGAAAAAAACGTTGATTTAATTTGTGTATGAGGAGGAAGAAAACCGTTTGCTCAGAGTTGTGTAATACGTGTGGCGTTCAGCGATCGCGGCATCGCGGGTCTTGGCATTTTTCTGCATGTCTGTGTATAGTTTTGAAAATGATTCCGGTGCAGAGTGGGTGAGAGGGAGAGAGAGAGGGGGGTTTTCTCTACTTTGCTGTTCCTGTAGTGTAGGCATTTGAGTTGGGGAAAGGGGAGGGGAGGGTAGGGGGGGGGGGGGTTCCTTTTCCAGACTGCTGAATAATTCATGGGGCCCGGCCAGCGTTTGACGGCGGACGGGGCGACGGCATTAGCATGCAGCAGACATGCCGTTTGTCTGTTTGCTAACATTCTTTCGCTCAAAGACTTGTTAACTAGCAGATGAGCTTCAACACGCGTCCTCCTGCCAGCCCGCAGGCCTGGCACCGCGGCGGGCGCCGCCCGGGCTCCGCCGGGAGATGGCGGTCGGGGCGCGCGGCTCCGGGGCCCGGGCTCGGTTGCTAGGTAGGGCGCCGCCTCTCCCCCGCGCGGGCGCGCGGCACCTTCGCCACACTCCGCCTCCTCCTCCTCCTCTTCCTCTGCGACGCCACCTCTGACGGCCGTCTGTCCTCTTCGCCAGAGCTGCCGATCCCGCGAAGTTTGGGGAAGAAGCGCTCCTCTCGCCCGCTCTCCTGGACGCTCGCCGCAGCACCTGCGGCTTCTCCATTTTTGGGGATGTGTGTAAGTGTCGCCACCGTTCGTCCGTGTGTGTGTGTTTTTGTGTGTTTGCGATCAATACTTCTATGTGGTAATTTGTACGTATCTTTCATCTTGCATCTGTAATTGTGTATATCTTAACTGCATTGAGTGCAACAATGTGAAAATTAATATTTGGTTATAAATTCTTTTGCTTTTAAAAAAAAAAAGATACTACCTACAAAAATATGCAAAATACGTCACTATTAAAACCAGGATTTCAGAGCAGTTTTATATGAAACTATGAAGTTCTCTTTCAGTTAAAAAGAAAAATGAATGTTTGGTTTGGTAAATCGACCAGAATTGCACATTCCTTGCGCATACCACCCAAAGACTCAAGAAAGCTTGTCAATATGGCCAATGCGCACATTACTTCAGCCTCTGATAGTCATAAACACATTACCCGTTTTAATTTAGTTTTCTATTGCCCTACTTATTTAATAGTAACTAAAGGGCTTCCCTGGCCACAGTTAGTGATTATTGAAAGGGACAGTTTTGGAGGGACGTTCGAGTGGCTGAGCGTAGCATTGGGAAGAGAGCCAAATGGAACACACAGGGGCAAATTCAGCCGCTAAAATGCACTTTTATACAGCTGCCCGAAGATGGCATTTACAGTGCCCCTGCCAGCGCTATTCATGCAATTTTAAAAGTTTGCACATAATAATAATAATAGTGCTTGTGTATTAGGCATGTATTAGCTCTGGCTTTCCCCATTGCATAGCTTGTCCCAGGCGACTGACCTTCTTCATGCTTGTGTGTGCAGTCTCCCCTAGAATTAATGTTTATTGTTCTGTGTTCCACCGTTAAGCAAGTGTCACTTTTTACAAAATAATTATGATAACCGCTTTATAATAATGCTACTATTTCTTCAGTTATATTTTATCAGACTGCATGTAATTTTGTGAGTTAATTCATTTTGGCGCATTTTTTTTTCCCCACCTGTCTTTTAAAAACATTTTTAGAAAGAAGTAAAAAGAAAAAGAAAAAAGTTTAGGGTGGTATCAACGAAAACTAAGAGCAGGATATGATCGCTTTTTTTTCTGAAACTGTTTGCCTGCTTTCAAGTTTAATTTAATGAACCTATATTGGATAAAATTACGTATGTATTTTTAAATGTAAAATGTACTTATACATGTTCCTCCTTTTTCAGATATTACCATAAGCGTATTTGTAGCTTAAAGCAACTGTAAATACAATCTTAGAAGACACTTCTGTCTTTTTAACCACATTTTATACGCAAGTACTTCTGTTATTTTCTGCTTTCGTAACGCTTTCACCTTTGAATGCTGCTGTGACCGACGACCTTATAAAATGTCTTTGTAGTTTTTGTGATAAATTTTTACTAAACCTATAAGAACCTACAGGTAACGGTCACATAATGGGTTTTTCTGATTAGTGTGCAGAGATTTGCCAGTCAGGTTTGTTTCACTGGTATTTTTATTTTTAGAAAAAGTAACACTCTTATAATGGGTGGAATGACTTAGTTTTTTTAAGAGGGTAGTTTTCATTTATTGTGAGTGATTCTACTGTGTATATATTGATACCTGGATACTGGGTGGCGTAAACTGAATTGGCTTTGAAAGGACCAGAAATTGTATTATTTTTGTCTGACTTTTGTCTTTTGGCATGCACTTGTGGTTTGCGTTATTTTCTTATTGCAAAAAAATGATATCTTTAGGTTTGCACCTACCAATTATACTATTTTTTAAAGTCTGTGCCTATGGTTAGTATTAATTTTTGGAATGCACTGGCAATAAAAAAAACAACTTGCGGCGATTTTTTTTTGTTGTTTTTTTGAAATTCTAATCTTTAATGAGGAATATGAAGGGTAGTTTGTATGCATGTACGTGTATTCTGGGCCATTTTTAAATTGATTTACAACTTTGGCCTTTTTTGAAATCTCATGCAGCAGAGCAGGTTAGGCTCCCAGTTCCGGACGTCCAGCAGGGGGGACGTTAAGGTTGTTGGTTTGTGTGCACGTGTGTGCTCCACCCTGGGTTGGCACGGTCACAGAAGCAGGCGCCATCTTTCCTACGTATACGGAGGTGATGTGATGCAGAGTGGAATTGGGGAGGCAGCCGTGAAGTGCAGTCTACCACTGTAGCGTTTCTTATTCTATTTATTTATTTTTTATTTAAAGCTTATTTTAATGGGGTGGTCCATTAAGAGCAGTTTCTTGTTTGCAAAGATGACCTGAACCATTTGCCCATCTGGCCAATGGCTGTGTTGTACACATGCAGTACTAATGCCAGTGTAAGGTTCAAACACACTCTCTCCTTCACTCACACACACACACACACACACACACACACACACACGCCCGTGCAAACTCACGCACAGGTCTGTACCTCAGCATACTACACACAAGAGCACATTCAAAGTCGCAGGGTGTCACGTATGAACAAGTACAGACAGTCGCTGCCATGTGTTCTGCAGTCAACAAGGGAGGGGGGGGCCTGCCCTGAGTGGCGTTCCCACGCCTCTTCCACCCCCTCCCCCCACCTCAAATGAAAAAAAAAAAAAACTGAGACACACATTAAACTAAGGGAGATCCAGCTTTGTTTCTGAGCAATCCCCCATGTTTACTGATGACCGCGTTTCAGCATTAACCTCAGCTGTCTGATCGGATTTTTTTTTTCTTCAATTTCTTAACCTTTTAATTTCTGGCTAAATCCAAACTAATGAATGCCTCAGTAATCGACAGTCTGATATTTAAGTATTTTAACATTGTGTAGTAGTATAACACTAAACTTGAAGTATTGAAATTCATGTTAAAATTATAAAGGTCAGCAGAAAAAAATTAGAATTTCTTTAAATTGATTTCTCTGAATTCCGATTCAACTTTAATTGAATTTATTTAGTCTTTGTTTCATGATTTAATTCTGCTGATCAGCACCCAGCGGGGTTTTTGTGCAGCATTATCAGCACTGTTGATAGTGTATGAAATGAAATCCTAGCACAGGCCCAGTTTGTGGGTTTCAGAGGTGAATACCCGGGTATTTCATGGTGAAAGGATAACGGCTGTCTAGCCACATTCGGACCACAGTGATTTTGGTCTCTGTGTTCTCCACAAAATCACAGCAAAGTTTTTCAGTGTGCTGTGTATGGTGTAACAGCCCATCTCTTAGGAAGGGGCTAGACGAAAACATTAGCATTAGAAGACATTTCCATTTGTGCAAATTGGCGTTTAAAATAATACAGTAAAAATACCTGGTTTTTAAAAAATATCTGACCTGGAATTTCTCATTTTATTTTGTTTTTCATAAATGGTTGTGAAGCTCGGATGGAGTAGCTAATTTATGGTGCAAAGGGATGCTGTGTGGTGCTGGGGGGGTGCGGGGGAGGGAGGACGGGGGGGGTGCAGGGGTGCATTGTGCGTAACATCCCGCTGCAGACCCAGAGTGGGTGTGTGCCGCCCTGTCTGTCCCGTCCCAGCCCCGCGACTCTGCTTTGTGCTGCGGACTCCATCTGAATGAGGGGCTGAAACAAAAGCCCTGTCTGGGCTTGTGGGAAAATGCCACGGCGTTTGTTTACTCCGGGAGTCCTGAAGACGAGACGTTACTGAAAGGGGCACAGCCGAGCTGTGGAGTTAGGCCACAGGGTTGGACTGAGCAAATATAACCCACCATCACCCTTCCTAGTGCATACTTATTTTCTCCTTAATTAACATCACTTAGTTTACTATTAATGTTTAGCACTCATAAAACCCTGGAATGGACTTATTAATGAATGTTGTCTATTAAATATTTTCCAGTAATGAAAGGAGCAAATAATTCATGTACATATGTGTGTGTGTGTGTGTGTGTGTGTGTGTGTGTGTTTATAAATTCAACAGCATTTATCTGATAGATACTCGGATGTAAATGTGTGCGCAAACACTTCACTTTCCTGTTAAGGTTTGTGCATGCAGGAATGGTCTGATTCGTTGATGTCGATGAGCACACATTCAGATATTGAAAGATTACATTTTAAATTCCATGCTTCTATTTTATTATCCTGTAAAATGAAGGTTCAATAATGTAGTGTCAATTTACAGAATATAATTTGTTAGTTATTAATAGTTATTGATTCTGAATGAATTAACTTAATTCAATAATAATTCAGGTGCAATTTAACCAAAATTTGAACTTGAACTTAATGATCTTTTTGTGAATTTAAATGTAAAATATTAAATTATAGCAAATTATGAGATGATGAAAATGACATCCGTGTATTTACACAATTTCTATATTGTGTTTTTTTGTTTTCTTTTATAAATGCAAAAAACATTTTCGTATTGAATGTAGCATGTATGTGTGTGAGTGTGTGTGTGTGTGTGTCCAGCAGGTTTGTTAATGTGGAAAGCACAGTGTGTGATGTTGCATACCTGTGCTGTTTTCCAGGGCTATTTTGTAATTGAGTTTGCTAAATCAAATTTTAATGATTCTGTATATTATTTGAAAGCTCATTTTTGCATTTTTGCTTCATTAAATTGCTTCTTATTTGTGAAATTACATTTCACAAAAATAATGGTTAATAAAATTAATGACAGTTCAATTTGTATTTTTTTTTTAGCAGTTACTGAGAAAATATTTTGCTTTGGAAAGTTTAGCCAAAGTGAACTTTTTGTTAATTGTAAAAACAATTGCAATTTATATATTATAACAAAATTTTTTTGTTTTTTTCCACTGAACTTTCTAAATACCATCTGTTATTCAGTCATGAAAATACATCTTTGAACCGAAGTTAAAAGTTAGTCATGGTGCCATGTGTTTTAATTTAATCTAAACTGACCCCATACTTTTTGGCAGCTTGCAATCCCAGTGTAAATATTGTGGCGTTTTTGCATTTGTGTTCCGACAGCAGTGCTACATCTTAATTTAATCTTAACGAATATATAATTTTTCAATTCAAGCGCAGCAGACTTTGAGAGGGTTAAAGAATCGTCCATTTATTTAGGTATGTTGCCCACTTTATTGGCTTTTTGCTGTCCGTTTGTTTGTCATGGTGTTACCTGTTGCTCTTTTAAAAGTATCTGCATCATGAGTCCTTTTGCATTTTTGCGGCATATGTTTGGCTGTCCTGTTGTATTTTTTAAAATGTTTAAATGACTCTGCTTATTGATAGGATGCATTACATTCTCATAAACGATGTATTAATATCCAACGCACTTTTTCTGTTACTACTTTTGTGTTACTTTCCACATAAGTGTCAAAGTTACGATATTTTTGTCTCATAAATATACAATTTATGTATTGCAAAGAGAGACTAAAAACAGACTGTGATGAAAGTAACACAAAATGTGTTGTCCTGAACTAGACATGGTGTGTTAAATTGTGTTGTTTTTAACACATCTGTTTTAAGAGTGCGCTGAATTGTAGTAAATTAATTGTCACAAGTCCCTTCCTTCCTTGCTTGTAAATTAACTGTAGTTATCGATGGAAAATAAGGATTTAGGCCAAAACAGCCGTTTCTAAGGGTGCAGCAGAACTGAGGATGAGGGTTTTTTTTCCACCCTTTCCCCCCAAAATGTATCAATATCTGCGGAGTTGTATAGTGTATTATGTAAAATGTATTTTATACAATATAAATAATCTAATCATTTGATTAAGTCAGTCTTTAAAGGATCTATTGATATGACAACCAAATGCAATTTTCTGGCATGCATTCTGTGTGCGCGTGTGCATATTCCTTCCAGAAGAGATGGAACAATATAGTTAAATATAGATGCATCAGAGTCCGAGAGAAATTAACGTACATAGGTTAAAATGTAAATGTAGTATGTTTTTGCCCCCCTCCCTTATTTCTTTTAGTGCATTATGGAAACTTAGATGACCGCTTGTAAAAAAATTTTGTTTCAAATTTTTGACAAATTATATCGGCTTGGCAAATGAGTTAGTTTCAGAAGGTCTCTTGCAGTTTTAACATCGCAACAGCACCGTGCATGAGGCTGCTCTGCAGTGGTGAGCAGTGGGCTGAGGGGGTCAGTTCTGATATCCAGCTCAGTTCATTTTGCATGCATTAAAAGCACACACAGCAGACGAGCGGAGTGCAGCAGGACTGGAATCCATGTTGAAGCGATTGGAATGGGAGGAGAATAGGGCCTGTGTGTCTGTGTGTGTGTGTGAGTGTCTGTCTGTGTGTGTGTGTGCGTGAGTGTGTGTCTGTCTGTGTGTGTGTCTCTGTGTGTGTGTGCGTGAGTGTCTGTCTGTGTGTGTGTGTGCGTGCGTCTGTCTGTGTGTGTGTGTGTGTGTGTGTGCGTGCGTCTCTGTGTGTGTGTGTGTGTGTGTGTGTGCGTGCGTCTGTCTGTCTGTGTGTGTGTGTGAGTCTGTGTGGTGTGTGCGTGAGTCTGTGTCTGTGTGCGTGAGTGTCTGTCTGTGTGTGTGTGTGTGAGTGTCTGTTGTGTGTGTGTGTGTGTGCGCGTGCGTCTTCTGTCTGTGTGTGTGTGTGTGTGTGTGTGTGTGTGTGTGTGTGTGTGCGTCTGTCTGTGTGTGTGTGAGCACCTGCGTCCGTGCTTGTGGTGTCGTGTTTCTTTGTGCGATTTATGATTGACAGACCATTACGTGTGGGATAAAACTTTATTACCGCTCTGCAGGGTGCTGACCACATGCTGTCACAGTACATTGCAGTTCTATCCTGCGCACTGCGAGCAGCTTCTCAATGCTGTACTGTACCGAGTTAAATAAATGTGGGAGCGGTCTCAGAGTTGGAAAGGCCGCAGTGTGTTACCGCTGTTCCTGCTGCTGCTGCTCTCCTCCTCTGATATGCTCTCTGTCTGATTTTGTCTTTCAGGTGTGTTTTGGCCATGTGAGCAGAGGCTGGGCATTAATCCAGGTACAGCGGCATTTTTATTGGGAATAGATTTGGGGAGAAGTGTACAGATGACATTTGGATCTGAGTGACAATGCCGTTATTTCAGATCCATGCCGTAACGCGTTTGTGTGTCTGTGCGCGCGTTTGTGTATGCGTGTGTGTGTGTGCGCATTGCAATCGTGTGCATGTGTGCTGTGAAGTCTCAGATTACGTTAATGCAGCAGGTAAATTGCAGTGAAGGTGTCATCAGTACAGGTTGTAGTGGTTGAGAATAATTCCCATAATTCCCTAGGTTTTTGGTTGTTAACAGTCTGAGTGTTTATATCACGACTGATTTAGAAAAAGGCCTGTAAGATGCCGGACCCAACTAGACTATGGTGCTGGACACCAACACAAGATTTTATTTAAAGTTCCCAGTGGTTTCACTGTTAATTTTGTTACTTTTGTGTTTATTAAGGAAACTAGTAGGGTTGGCTTGTGCATAGCATATAGTATCACTATTCATATGATAGCTGTGTTCTTATTCTCAATTTCAAATCCTTTTCCTTCAAATTTCCCCAATTTCTTTTCCCTTGGCAGTCCAATATCTCTCTAAACATTTGTGTGTGCAGAACCTTAGGCTAACAAGCACACATTGAGTAGATATCGGGCTTTGTAAATTTTATTATTTCCAGAGCTGCGGCCTGTTTGTTTGCCATTGTAGTTATGTTTTATGCATTCGTTTACTGGAAGGCAGACGGCAAGCCCTCGATAAATAGCACAAACGCATTAACAAGCAAGCAAGCTAACACGAGCCAGTGCTTTATTAGCGCTTGCCATAATACTGGTTTCCATGACGCTGCATTCTTTGGCTGTAATTTGGTTTTGGTTTGGGTTTCATTGACACAAGGCGATAACGCTTTACCCATCTGGACTGTGGCAGGGCTAATGGATGGAGAGTTTAAATTCAGCTCTGCCGGGAAAGAATCGTGTTTGGTGTTTTCAAAGACGCAAACGTTTGCAAGGAGCAAATGATTGGCTGTGTTGAACAGTGAAGCTATTTTCACTCAAACTGAAGTTTTATTGTTTGTACATTTATCGTTCACAAGTTTACCACATTTTTATAGTTTAAGGAAAACATTTTGGTTGGCACAATGGTGTCATTTTGCCAGAAAGCCTTTTTAGTTTTGGAAAACTATATATGTTGCAGTACCTGTACATTTACTACGTATCACTCCTTCACAAATATAAAACGATATAAATGACTACAAAATAAGGTGTGCAGTGCATGCATTTTAACAGAATGTAAATGTATATTTGTGATTCATTTGACAGTGTATTATGCTCCTTATTTGCCCATCTCTTCAGGAAATTATATTAACATTAAAAAGCTCCATTAGACTGGATGAATTTTTAAAAAAGTGTGATTCTCTTGGTCATTTATGACCAATATTCCCTGATTTTCCAAAAACCTTTCACTGTTAATTTCTTTCAGTACTGCTTTTAGCATTTCAGTGTTAACAGGTAGTTTTGGTTTGGAGGGGAGTGATTTGGGGGACATCTTGCTGCGTGCAGATCTGTTTAACCTGAACGGTTGACCTTCCGTTAAATTTAAAATTTGAAAATTGGCACAAGATTCCGGTGGGCAGAGCTATGCAGTAAATTGGCCGACATAAGATCACGTATTTAACCGTTCCCCTTCAACACTGCAATCTGAAACTGTTCTGTGACATTTTCAGTGGGGCTTCATTTGTTGTTGTCTGTAATGGGAATTCCCTCAGATGTGCATCTGACTTGGAATGCCAAGAAGACCTTTGTAGATATTGTGGTTTAGGCCTGGTGTCTTCCTTGCCGAATTATTTTAAAAAATTAAGAACTTAAATACTTAACCGACAGAAGTTCGAAGCATCTCAGACCAGTTCCACTGGGTTTGTCTCTGGGTGAGAAAACGTTTTTACTGTAGATTTGATTAAGCGGTTCATCCATGACTGGCCATCACTGGTCAAATTACTTTGACTGTTGTGTGAACACTAATCTTTACATGAAGTTCAGGTGAGAGTTGAGGACAGATGAGTCCATGCAAGTCTGTCGGTCATTGTTGGGCTTTGAGTATGAATGCGAAGAAAAGAGAATAGATGGGAAACAAATGGCACACCTTTAACCCTGTGAAGAATAGGTTTTTTGGAATGTCTTTACCAAATTCTAAGTCAATATTCTGGAACTCTGTTGCTTTGATTTACCTGCGATGTAGTGATTGTTACGTTCTAATCACACGTGATCTTACACCTCCAAGGATTCATGTGAAGTGAACACAGTGTGGAGTGAGACACTGGGACTCTGTGATTTGTACCCTCTTCACAGCAGAGCCTTTGTCACCAATCCAAACGCCAGAGGGGTGAGCAATGTGTCTTTCCAAAGGAAGAGCGCCACCTACTGGCTCAGTTGTCCACTCAATATCCAGTTCCATTTCTCTCTGACCAGTTCTGACTAGTGTCAGCCTTTCTTGCACAGGACTTTTTGTTGTTCTTAACTGTGCGGGGGAGGTGTGTGTGCTGCAAATCATAAAGCAGACCTTTGCAATGTTTTGCTTTGAAGCAAGAGCCTTGACAGGGTGCACTCACTGTTGTATGTTCACCTGTGTCTCCTCCCCTTAACCCTTTAAGGTGTAAGATGACACACATGCGATTAGAACGTTCTTAACTGAACGCAATGGAGTTCTAGAACACTGACACAGTTTTGGGTTAAAAAAAACTACTCTTCAAAGGGCTAAACTTTTGAAGAGACGGCTTTCCGTGCAGTACACTAGCTGCCATTAGAGGAGTACCACGCCTTGTGCAACGTCATGTGCTGATTGACTAATTCTGGCATCAGTCTATATTCAAGGAAGCATTTTTTTCCACCATAGAACAATAACAATAGGCTGCTGTTTTATTGTTGCAAATGTTTATATGTATTCTTTGTCCAAGAACCCGTACTGCGCAGACTTTTTGAATTTGGTTGTTCGCTTTGCTGTTCTCTAAGAGTTGCTCCTAGCCTGTACAAACTCTTGTGTGCTTAGATTGCAGTACTGTGATTAAAATGCCAATGTCGAAAACCATATATAAAAGAACCAGGGCCACAAGGGCACAGTCTTGACAACTATTAGCATCCTTCTGTGAAATGAACGCCCTTCATGTCCCTGGCTAAGTGGAAGATGTTAATTTGTACTCCAATCCATAACAAGAGGGGAGTACTTCAGGTCCCCTAATGTAACAAGAGTATAATTTCCCATACAATCAAAGCATGTTTTAACGATTAACTATACACTCGTAGTCCTTCACTGATGCACGTTACACACACTGTGTGAACTGAAAACCACAAATATATAGAAGCGCACGCACACACACACATACTTGCACAGGAGTGGGACTTGCTGTGGGTCTAGTGTGTTACTCCCTCCATCTAAGACTTTTCTAGCTGGAGTTATTAATAAGCGAGGTGGCGTAGAAACCCATGGGCGTATGTTCTGCTTCTCTCTCAGCAAGGTAACCTCGGGCGTCTGTGTACTGACACTCAAAGCTGTGTGTCACGGCGGGCGGATCAGAGACGGAACGGCGACGGGGAGAAACCTTGCCAGGCTTAGTGCTTATATACTTATTACTGTCATTTCAGTGTGTCTGAGTACTTCTATTTGACAGGCAATCTCTTATGAATGCGAAGGTTTCGGTGTGAGGTCATACTTTGACAAATTGCTTTTGGCTCCAGTTGCCGGGCATGATTTTTCATTTTAAAAGTTGTTAATTCCCGCTGGTGTTCATTTGGGTGAATGTAATGAGGGCGGCAAGAGCGCTGCTAGCCTTCCTCTGAGAGCCTCCAGTTAATGTTCCTGCATTTTAGCTCATTGGTGATGTTAAATGGTGGGGCCTTGTAGCAACAAGACATTACGCACACCCAAGCACACTCACGCACACTCACACACACGTCCGCACAGGCAAACGCACGTTGCACAGAAGCTGGCGAAACGCGGTCTCCGGAATCGGCAGCTCCTCCAATCAAAAGCCGGCCTTGTTCCTCCTGCCGGCCGCAGCTATCTCCCCCTCTGGGAGCCTTTTACAAAATGGCTTCCGCTCCCTGCTTCTCCGTTCCCCCTGCGTCCATTTTGTTTGCCTTTGCCAGAGCTGGCAGGTAGCAGGAGGAGAGAGAGGGGAGGAGATGGAAGTGCAGGAGGAGGAGAAGAGGGGCTTTACTGGAGGGGGGGGGGTAATGGATGGTGATTGGAATACTGAATCTGCCCTTTCTTATTTACAGGCTTAATTGTTGCCGACTGACTGCATACAAACAAGCAGGTCTGCGGCCCCCTGGAACATTTCCACATCCTCTTTCTCAGAGAGCTGACCTTGGTCCGACGCCACAAACGCTCCTTTTCCATTGGCTCACCAAAAAAAAACCGTCCTGGCAGGCTCCGCGGCTGCCCAAGGGGCCACATCCCCCCCCATTCCCCCCCGCCCGGGGGCGTACGCGGGTTTTGGCGCGGGAGAGCCCGGTAGGCCAGCCGCTTGGCGCTCCTTAAGCGCGGGCGCGGCCTCGCCAGGCGCTGGGTTTCGCAGGCATATGGCGCTGGGTCGCCAGGCTGCCAGGCCCGCGGCGGCGGCGCCTCTGGGACGCGAGAGCTGCTCTCTCCTCGGCCGCGTTCTGCTCCGGGCGCTCTTCCTCTTCAACCCCGCCGTCTGCCTCCCTCCCGCCGCTCTGCCAGGCCGTCCCCGCCGCTCCGCGCCCGGCCATATTGCGCCCGCTCGGTGAATCGTCCGCCGCGCCGTATAACCGGGCCGGTTGCACTCTGGTTCCCGTGTCGTCCGCCCGGAGACTAATGTAACGGCCTTCTTCAGAGCGCGGCATGGCCGTCCCTCAGGCCTGCCTCCGCTTGTGATTATACAGAACAGATGGCAGCACAGCAGGGTAATATGTCTCTCACACAGACACACTGGCACACGGCAGTGCACACACACACACACACGCACACACACTCAGACGCACTTCGCTCGCTCTCACGCACACACACAGTTTGGGTGAAGTATAACAAGGGCCTGGATCAAAACACTCCTTTTCTTAACTGTTGTTTAGCAGAGAAGACAATGTGTTCATTTTTTTTTTTTGCTTCTTTTTAAATAACGAATAGTTTTTTTTTTTTGTTTTTTTTTTTAAGGTTTCCCAGCTCTGTTGCAGTGCTTTCCCCTCCTGCTGAAGACAGACTCCTCCCTCTTGCAGAGAGGCCGTTTGTCCCACAGAATCCGGCTCTGCAGCAGGTCAGGACCGGTGAGCGCGCGGCCCAAGGCCTCAGCTCTTTATTTAATCACGCGCGCGCGCTCGGTGGAAGCGGCTCGGTCGCTGGGGGGTCAGCGTTTGGCCCCACGGCGTGTCTCTGGCCTTGAGCGTGCGGGGCACATGCCTGCATGAGCAGTAGGGCTGGGGGGGGGAGCACAGGGGCAGGTCCTGACAGGACAGGGAACAGGCACGGGCTCCTGTTCTGTCCCGAGTTCCCTCCAGGACAGCAACTCTGTTACCTAAATTAGGCTGGTCCCCTGACTGACTCCGACCCCCGCCAGGGGGTAGATCATAGAAAAATTGGAGAGTGCGTCCTTTATTTGAGCCCATGGTTATGCTCAAGTCCAAACGCTCTCAGGCTTGTGGGCTGTATGTGTTTGTGGTAGCTATGCAGTCAGGATGGATCTTTGGTGGCAGCCTGCAATAGTCAGGATGTTCCTTACTCCAGCCATAGAGGGTTTGTCATGGATGGGATGCCCATTTCAAGATGGATGCGTGCAAGATATTTAACCATAGAGCTGCATCGGGGAACAGAGAGAAGTCGTGGTGCGTTTCCTGCCAAAGCCCTTGGTCAGTTTCCTTAATATTCTGTTTTTAGAGTATCTGTGGTTGAATGGTCATGTCGATGTCACAGAGAGGGCGGGTCCTAGGACAGTTTCTTTTTATTGGCATTCTTATGAACAGCAGCTAGAGTGACTTCCATACAGCAGTGTTAGAGCTATAGGTGCTCCTATTCCAAGTGCAGCTAAAAGCTGGCGAGGCCTTGAGGTTTCTCCAGGTACATTATAACTCCGTCAGGCTCCACTCACCTGAACATTTTCAGTCGCTACAGTTTTCCCCAGTATTCAGGCCGTGATGATGGGCTTCGGAAAGATCTGTGTTGGATTCAAACGCATTTAGATTTCTTTGTAATCTCTGAAAGGTTTTAATTAGCCAAACTCATAAGCAGGCTGCAGTCGTGTGCTGTCACTGGTGGAAAATAAGCCTCGTCTTGTTTGCAGGCGTTCACTGGAATGCATTTCAAAATTAACCAGCACTTCTGGGACGGATTCTGTTTTGTGTTCCTGCGTGATGTTGCTTTAAAATCTGTCCTCAGACCCAATTCAGTCTGACGTGTTTATTTTAGCGAGAGCAGGCACTGGCCTATTGAGCCAGCGAATGGCAGTTGAACCATCAAAATGTTTTGGCCTCCTCCTTTGTGAGAAGAGTTCAGATCATGGAGCTCACAGATGCAGCGGCTCTCCACTGCACTACTTCAAGTGTCTTAAAGGCACTTTTCCCCTGACCTGCACCTCAGTGCTACCTGGCACTCATGGTACCAGCCCACCTCTATGTGTGTGTTAGAGAGAGGGGGAGCAAGAAGGGAGAGAGAGAATGTTGGTGGGTGTATGTTTTGTGTGTGTGTGTATGTAGGTTCTTGTGCGCTTGTTAGTGTTGGTGTGTGTGCATGTATATGTGAGAGATTGTGGGTGAGTGCGTGTGCGTGTGTGTGTGTGTGCTTGTGCATGTTAGCGTGGCTGTGCAGCGCATGAGAACAGTGGAATGCTTCTCACACTATGCACTTAGGTTACTGGGAGGTTAGCCTGTCTGCCTGCTCCCAGAATACCTCTGACCTGCAGTCTGCAGGACCTTATCTGCAGCCCCCTGTATAAATAGCTGTCCATGCCTGTGCTCCGTTAACCTGGGGCTGCAGACTCCGTTTCCCTTTTTAAAGCGCGAGTCTGTCTGTGTTCCTCCAGTGCGCGCTGGGCTGTGTGGCCGGTGCTGAGGGCAGGATTGGGGCTGGGTAGATGGGTGGAGGGGCCTGTCACATGGGCCCTGTGGGGGGAGAGAGCTGAACCCCATACCCCCCCCCCAACAGCAGCCTCCACGTTACCAAAGGTACCCAGCCTTCAGCTTTGTGCACTGGGTCACATCCTCATTAACAGTGCTGCTGTAACCGAGATCAGATCGGTCACTACCGTAACTGTAATTACTGTATGTGCATTTGGAGCACAGGTAAATAGGCCAATGCAGAAACTAAATTGATGTCATTTTTTATTTTTTGCTGATGATAACTGTCTGTGTCTTATTGTAATTGCAAGAGAGATGCCATTGACTTTAACACTGTTGATTTATTTCCTTCTCTGCCCCCACCCCACCGCACCCCCCTGGAGATGTGCGGATGTTTGGATTGGAACCCCCTCAGGATCAGAGGAAATGAACAAATGACTCAAATCACACACAGCTTCTCTCCACTGTATTTGAGGTGAGCAAGAGGTGACTCAGGACATGTGGGTGGAGTAACAGCAGGAGGGGTGGGGGGGGGGTAATTTCCAAAAGCTAGCACCAATTACGCAACTTTAGCCTATGTGTTTATCTGCTGTTTAACAGGGCTCATTTTGTGTTAATTTAGGGTGTTACCTAATGCATCAGCTCTGGGGATTGACTCTCTCTCTCTTTTTCTCACTTTGTCTCTCTCTCTCTTTCTCTCAGTCTCTCGCTCTCTCATTCTCTCTGTCTCGTGCACTTGTGGGAAGTCATACCTCCTGTATAGAGTGGCAGGTGTAGGAACAGGGGAGCTCATGAAATGAGCGTCACGCTGGCCTGAGATTAGAGGAACCGTCCGTCTGTATGCAGAACGTGGCCCTGAGTTACGGGACAGCTACTGTAGATTATTGTGCTGTCACTCAAACCCCCAGTGACCGAGTCCATCTCACTGCTGCACGTCCTGCTGACCACAGAGGGACAAGTGGGAGCAACACCAGCATGCAGCAATGTAATGCACTGCTGATGGTAGTTACTGCTCACTGATGCTAAATACTTTGTAAATATTTGTGCGGAGTGCTAAGTGCCACAGCCAAGGCTGCATTGCTTGAATAAGATGTGAAAAATCTGGAAGATATTCTGCATACAGGTTCAAAAATGTACGTTTGGGATGCAAGTAGTGCTGACATATGTTTACGTGCAGTGTATCTTAATGTCGCACGTTCGTGTGTGTTGGAATCACAGTTGGCTGCATTGGATGTCTTGGGAGAGCCGTGCTTTCTTTTGAAGACAGCATTGTATTAGTCACCTTTGTGGGAGCCCCCCCCCCCCCCCCCCAGCCTGAGGTAAACCACAGTCCAGCCCCCCCACAAAGGAGTCAGTCAGTCCTGACCACAGCCCCTCACTCAAAACCACAGCGTGAGCTGGCTCGTGTGTGTGTGTGTGAGAGAATTTCTTTGTATGTAATTTCTTTCTCACTCATCTGTGTGACGAACGCGTCCATAGCATTTTACACACACCCTACTGCTCTTGGCACAAAGCAGTTAATTATACTTGTTTCTTCCAATTAATAGTTCTGTTGGCAAAGTAAATATCAGAGTGGATTGATGTCTTTTCTGCTCTTAAGTGCTGATTTTCTTGTCTGAGGTTTTTTCTGACGGGAGCTGCATTAGCCACAGAAACTGCTGTTGGCGTCTTAGTTCAAGGTTATTCTCTATTCTGTGCATTTTAAAAAGAGCTATTATTGAAAGGTTTTCTAATGGCCTTCCTAGAGAGGAAAATAGGGTTTTCACTGGCTGTTCTCTGCTGAAGGTGACTGGGATTGCACTAGTAATGGGTGTGTGCTGAGGTGCTCTGTGTGAACTTGGGCAAGCAGGGCAGAGAGACCCAAGGGGTGGCATCTGATCCCCATGTTGTCTGGCCAGCCATGCTGTAAACGGGGAGGGGGGGGGGACCCCGTGAATAATGTATGGAGGGAATCGGGGGAGTCGGGCGGTGACAATGGGCCCCCCCCCCCTCGCCGCCCGCCATCCGCAGCGCTAACCAGCTGTGATGGATGTTTCAGCGCAGAGTCGTGCCAGCTGAACGGAGGGGGTCCCTCTCCCAGCTCTCCTCGCTGCCAGGGGGGGTGCAGGGGGTGACCACGGTGCCCCGAACTGCAGCTCTCTCCCAGTCAGAACTGGGTCCTGCAAAAAAGGGGCCTGGCATCTCCGCCCAGCCTCTGCAGGGATAGCCCACGACAATCTGTTCGATTTTTAGCGCCCTTGGGGGAAAAAAAAAATCACCTGACACCTGTCTGAGCATTCAGTAATATGTGCTGTGGTGTCTGTTTGTCTGGCAGTTCCCCCTTATGCTCATGTTTGTTGCTCCCTGTCCTTCTTTCAGATGGAGCTCACCTGTGAGGTGACAGCCAGAGGGCTGCTGGCCCTTACCTGTGTGCAGTCACGGTGTAGAGGTGTAAGAGCGGTAAGGAGGTGGAATCGGACCCTGGCCTTTCCTCTGGGCCCCGCACCTTGGCAGCGGCAGTGGCTGGCGGTGGACTGGTTCGCGACCTTCCATGAAGGTCGTGTGAGGGTCCCGTCCCCCAGGAGATGGCGGAGGCTGCGTGAGCTGGATAAGTCTCTCTCAGGCTGTCTGTGTCTCGTGTGTTTGTTTGTGTGCGATTCTTTTTTTTCCTCCCCCTCCCGCCAGCACCAGAACCCGCGGCTGACGACCGGCAGTGGAGCAGCGGAATGGAAAAAGACTGTCCTTTGGGGTGAGGTAGTAGGTTGTATAGTTTTAGGGTCACGCCCTTCCTGTCAGATAACTATACAACTTACTGTCTTTCCTGAAGTGGCTGTAACGTCTTCGCCGGGGAAGACCTGGAGAGGCCTCCGCTGCTCAGCGCTAACGGCTCGTAGCTTAGCGCTGCCTGCCCACGCTGGCGGCAAATGTGAAATCCAAGCTCTAATTCTGCGTCTCTTCTCTCTGTTTTCTTCGGTCATATCGGTCACGTTGGGACAAAATGGGGGCCGGTGGGTTTCGGAGTCGTATCGTCCTCTGAAGAGTCCCGTTAAGCCCCCCCCTCCTCCTCCTCCTCCTCCTCCTCCTCCCTCTGTTGATGTTCACACAGGCTGAGGTAGTAGGTTGTGTGGTTTCAGGGTAGTGATTTTGCCCCATCAGGAGATAACTATACAATCTACTGCCTTCCCTGAAGGGCAGCAGTACAGCAGGAGATCCCCGGGATCGCACTCGCGTTCCTGAAGGGGGAGGGGGCCGCATTTTCACACACAAAAAGAAGAGCTTCTCATCGGGGGCTTCGTTCGCCGTGGCCGTCACGCGCGCGTTCTTCCTGCCTCTTCCCAGGGGTTATGGGAGGAGCTAAGCGCCGGTCTGTTCGCCCGTCTTGCGTTCCGTCCGCTGCGTGCGTTGTCTTGCTTTGGTGCGCTTTTGGAAGTACCTCTGTGAATGTTTTAGTATTATTAGCAGTGGAAATTTTAGATCAATAAAAATATAAATGTGTTTCATTGGTGTTGTCTGCTTATTTCCATTTGTCTTCACTGGTGTGTTTTAACTTATCTCTCTAATAGGAATACGAAGCAGTACAAAACCGGATTTCCGCTGTTTGTGTTTGCTGTTCTGTTTGTTTTACTTGTTTTTGTGTGCTTGTGTGTATAGCTCTGTGTCTTTGGTGTCTGTGTAGATTTGAGTGCGTGTGTGTGTGTCTGTCTGTGTGTGTGCGTTTGTGTGTGCGTGCGTTTGCGTGTGTGTGTGTGTGTTTTATATGTTCTTTTATAATGTTTTTTATTGGCGTCTGTGGAGCTAAGGTGCAAGGCATCACAGCCGGCCTGGTGCAGATAAAGTGTAGCGTAAATAAAACATGCGCATCACTTCAAACGGCCATTAAGCAATGTTCACTTCCCTGCTACACGGCTGCTGGGGAGAGCCAGCGGCCAGGGCAGCTTTCACAGGCTCCTTTTCCACTGCTGCAATATTTATGACCGTTGGCTGGCACACAGAGTGGCACATGGGGCAGTGCATGGAGTCTGGAGACTGGCTGGAGGAGGCTCTTACAGCTCAATGGAGTCTGGGGTGTGTGTGTGTGTGTCTGTGTGCCTGTGTCTGTGTGTGTGTGTTTGGGTGCCTGTGTGTGGATGTCTGTCTGTGTGGATGTGTGCGTGTGCGCGTGTGTGTGTGTGTGTGTGTCTGTGGGCGTGTGTGTCTTTGTGCTTTTGTGTGTGTGTGTGTGTGTGTGTGTGCGCGCGTTTACCCGGGCATCGTCTCTGCGCCACACTCTGTCAGACAAAGGGAGTCCAGTTTAAATAGGGAGCACTGGACGCTCCCCGATTCAGGTCAGTTTCACGGATGTGGATTTCCCTCCTGGTCTCTTCATATGCCCAGCCAACGTGGGGGGGGGCGGGTTTGGGGGGGGAACGTTCCCTCTGAGCGTGACCGCCCCTCTCCCTGTGTGAATGGCCGTGCCGTGCCTGTACCTGACTGAAGCCAGCGGCCCTGCCAGCCGCATTCTCCTCACGCCAGCGTCACAGGCCCGGCCTTCGGCTCCAAGTCACACCTCTGCTCCTCGTTCAGGGATACCCCCCGTCCCCCCGTCCCCCCGTCCCCCCGTCCGCTCTCTGAATCTTAATGTTGATGGGATCGGCGGCCTTTCCTTTCCCACTGGGTACCAAATGAAGTACCCTGCGATGAACCCCCCCAAAAGTGCCTCTTTAATATGACTGGAGTTTATATACGGAGTTGGACAAGGCTTGCGAAACAGCGTAGAATAGATTATGTGGAGTCTTAAGGAACAGAATCCGTGGTTCCTTCTGGAAGGCTACGTCTGAACTGGGGCCGAACAGCGTGGCTGCTGGCCCTGACGAGTCCCTGCCAGTCAGCATATTGAGCCGGCAGGTCTTGGCTTTGGAGAGGGGAGCGGGCGAGCTGAATATTAATGGAGATGAAACAATTCGCCAGTGTGCGGAGAGATCCAAGCCGTCCGCGAGACACAGACTTCACCCTCTGTCTGAGGGGGAGGGGTCACAAGACAATGAGGGCTTTGTTTACTTATTAAAATATGTTCTTTTTTCGTTGTCTTTGTTTTGTTTTGTTTTGCCAGAGCGTGTCCCGGAGACGAGAGAGGCTAGCTGTAAAACTATACCGGCGCGAAACGCACGCCCTCGCACGCACTTACACGAAACACACTGCAGACTCACTGCGTCACACACAGCACAGTGACACCCTGATTTGGCCTCTTCGTCTCTGAACACAGTGAACACAGGAGTGTTAACTGCTTTACGATAAACCGGCATCTCCACTTAAAACAGTATTACCGTTTGGACCTCACAAAACTCACTTTTAAAGTCTGATTTTAGCTGTGATTGAGAAACTTTTTCCGGTACAATAAGCAAGATTATTTGAATTCATAAAGGAGGTTTGATCGCCACCTAGTGGATTTTATTAAAGTACACCGAGAAAATTGTCCAATGAACTGAAATGATAAAAATGTATGAATGGTGTTAGATAAAATGGCATAGGTTAGATTTAATATGATTAAAATTCATATTTTTAATTAAAGAATTGAGTCCTTTCAGACAGTGTTAAAGTCTTCATCAACCATATATTGAAAGACTACATGTGTATACGGAGGGAAGAATCTGTGTCTGGGGTTTCTTCTGTGAGGAATTGCGGTTTAAAAATACTGTAATTTAGGGTTCGCTATCTTGCGATGGGAGTGAATTACAGGGTTCTAAGTGACATTTTTGTAAATAAAATAAGAAAAATACGGATTTTGTATTTATCATTCTTTTACATGCATGTGATTTTACAAAAAATTGAAATGAAAAGTTTCTAATTGGGTTTAATTCCATTTCTAGGAAGTTCTAAGTGCTAAAACCGAAGAACTGCCAAGAACTTTAAAGCTCAATATCTCAAAACTGTAGAAATGGCAGACTGAACCCTGCAATTCCCTTATGATACACTTCAGTCTGTTAAATTTGATTTTAATTAAACTTTTGAATGTCATCAGGGAGAAAAACAGTATCTTATGTGATATAGCTTCTGTGTGCGTGTGCCTGTTTTTTTTTTTTTTTTTTCAGGAAACATCCTGGACTTCTTTGAGGAAGTTACAAAATTGTTGACTCAGAGGTGGTTGACTCAGACCAGACTTAGGGTATTATGGACTTCATAACCACATAAGAGACTCATTGTTCAAATTAAGCCAGTATGAGTTGCAGGGGTTATGTCAGAGTGGGTTTAAATGTGGCTTCAAGGGAAAGTCTTAGGATGCTTAAGTGTGAATGGAATTCCTTTGGGCATTGCTTGTGGCTTAAGACACTGATTGCGTTATCCAGTAGATTGAATCAGACCCTAACATCTCGTGTGAGAAACGTGTCCACCTGCTTTTCATCAGCAGGTGGAGCTAGAGGATGTTTTACCAATTAATACCAAAATGTATTTAAATAGTTTTGGATATCCGTTTGAATGCTTTTGTAAGAATAGCAGAAATTTAGTTTAATGCTCAAGTGAATGTATTAGGCTACATACATGGCAGCTGAGTAAAGATGCAGATTTTTATACTGTAGTTGTAAACACCTACATTTTTAGTATACAGCTTTAATAACTGAAGGCTATGGTTTTTTCATTTCATTTTTGTGTGGTGTATATAAGTTCCGTATGGAGCCTCTATTGAACAGCATGCAGTGTTCCATTTGTCAAACGAGCTCACCTGTCACTCAGACCGTTTGGTCTGCTTGGACCCAGCCAGTGTTCAGTTTCGGAAGGTCTGACCTACCCAGCTGACACACAGCATTCTCACAATGCTGCTGCAATGTAGTTCCAATGCTATAACAGTGACAAAACATTCAAGTAGCATAAGAACATTTTTTTTTTTTTTTAGTTATCTGGGTAGTTTCTGACCGAGCTGACTGGGCAAAGCCTCATTTGGAATTTTACAGGGACGTGCGTTTTGCAGGTCTTGTGTCTCATTGTAAGTTTGCCTGTCGATCTGGATGGAAGCATCGGCTAAATGCGCGAGTCGTAGTGTTGAGCTGTGCGTTCGGTCTGCTCCGCTCCGCTATGCTCAAGCTGTAATCGGAGATCAGACTGGATTATCCCCGTAGGTGAGTCATCATAATTCTAGAGTAGAACAGTGATGACTGACTTGTTTTTTTTTGTTGTTTTTATTTATTTGCTTATTTATTCCTAGTTGTCTAATTCACTTGTTGAAAATTGTATGGTTAGCAGCATTGCATGTGTAGGAAAGTCATGCAGCCCCTCTGGTATAATCACATCACTTACTTCATTATGAGCAGAGTTTAAGTGCTTATTTTTAGAGGAGTTGAAGTAAAATATTGAGTGTCCAGCAGATTGTGAAATGATTCCTGGATGAGGCTTCATTAGAGGGAGTCTTTTTTTTCCCCCCTCCTGGGAACATTGTGCAACTCAACTTTTTACATCTTTGCCGTTTTATTTTCTGTGACCTACGAAACTGCGCAGTGCTGCTATTGCGACTGAGTTTGGAGGGGGGTCCAGGGAAGGCTGGGAGCTGGGGGGGGGGGGTTTCCTTGCCCCCATCACGGGGTGCATTGAGTGATATGCTGGCCCGGGCCCTGGGGGGGGTCCCATACCAGGCTCAGGACCAAAGCTAAAGCACTTGAGCCCTGGGTGCACCCTGCGGGGGGGGACCTGTGGGAATTAAAGGAAGCGGTACTGTACTGATGCAATGGCTGACCACTCGGGCCCTGGTGTGGACGTTTTGAGCCCAGTACAAAACAGTATGCATCAGCCTATCTCGTATGAAACCCAATACATTACTTTTTTCCTCTCTTTGTTTTGTAATCCCAGGCATCTTGCAATGTTGTAAATCTTTTCAGATATGCAACAGCTACATGTGAGTAGGTTGCAGAAACGGAACAATAATGATAGATCTGTTTTTAAACACGTTTATGCAAGTTGCAAAATGGCAGTTTAGAATGATGACTGTTGCAAAATGATTAGCAAAGCAGGGATTTGCTCTTATTGATTCTCTATTTCCTCACAGATTCGTCACAGAGCAAGTATTAACACAAGCTCTGACCAGACATCTAATGAACCCATCCAGATCAGACTGGTTTTATCAAAAGCAGATGTTCATCTGCTACTGCACACACATTATTTCATCGAATGAATCTGGTACCTCCACCAACATATGTATAAAGAAATTACTGATTTTTCATATTTATTATAAATACATAGATGCGCCTGTATATAACAGAAAAATATCATACCCACCAATGTGGTTAATTTCTTGTCAATGCACTTAACTCAAATTTGGGCGTAGTGTTCCCAAAAATGCCTTTTTTTTTTTTTGTCTAATTCAGACTTGTTAAACGGAAGAGTTTGTGGCATAAACTGTGTGGCGGCATCGGAATCCATCCTCATAACATGCTTCTTCTTGGAATTCCCTCAGGGTAGTCTGTCTGTCATGTTCAAAGAACACAACTGTTCACAGTAAGGACCAGTTACTTTAGGGACATTCCATACCTGTTAATCCTCTTGCCACAAGCTCAGGTTTGTAAAGAGAAGTGCACCTGGGGACACCTGTTCAAAATGTAATTAAATCCCCCCCCCCAACCCTAAATCCCTGATAATTGGGCTTTGTCCGATAGAATGTTCTTGGTGTCAGGTGTTAGATACTGCAAATTGTGTACAATTCTGCAAGACACTGCAGGTTATACACATTTAAAGTGTTGCTACTGTTCTTACAATTTGCTCCTCAAATTCGCAAACAGATTTTTGGATAGATTCTGATGAAATACACCATTTAAAAAATATTTTGTTGATTTTTTTTTTACTTTTGGTATTTTGAGTGTTATGGATTATTGAAGTTGTGGATGCTAGAATTTCCAGACGTCCTATGTCTATTTGATATTGTTTGATTTTGTTAAAGGGGGGCATAGACTACTGTATTTCAGTGAACTGCTCAGGGGTTATAGTAATAAAAAATAACGGCAACAACGGTAATACTATTGACAAACATAACATGAGCATTCGTATATCAAAAGCGTTACTATGCCAGCCTCCACACACTTTGTGGAAAGAGCCGATAGTTGCGCCTGCATATTACTTAACTGTGAACTAGATTGGTTTGCTTATATAATTTCAGGCAATTATTTTGGGGTGCCGAGTTTCCATGACTTTGCGTTGAAAAGTAGGCAGCTATTGGGGGTACATTTCCTTGTCGGTGTGTCCTGCTCAAGTGAAAGCGGATTTTTATTCGCTAAAATCATAGGTGTGTCAGTAGGTGTGTGCGCTCGTTTTTCAGACTGTCACTCATGTCGTCATTTCCGACGTGCATGGATTGCTTGCTGGCTGAGGAGTATAGGATTTTGACAGCAGCAGTGCCGCGGACACGAACGAGGCCGTGTGTGAGGGGGCTATATTTTGTCGTCCCTGCCGATCAGCGCGTTGACAGTCTCCCGGCCAACTGCGACTCCTGAGGATATGGCGACTTCGGACCGGGAAACCCAATGTAAGGTAGGTACCTCGACTGTAAACGACATTATTTGTAGCGATTGCTTCTGATTCTAAGTGTAACTTGCGTGAATTAATTTATGACCGGTGAAAACGCTTTGATATCATGTATCCTCTCTTAGTTTGCCAGTGTTCAATGTCAAAGTGAAACAATTACTAGGCAGGGCATCCACGTTCGGGTTTTTTGCGCACAGCCGTCTTGTTTTAAAGATTTTACTTGTAACTCAGCTTTGCATCCAACAGATCATTTCTGTGTGGACAAACTCTTGACAGGTCGCTGAAAGTTTTGAATTATTGTTCTGATGGTTGCTTTTCTGCTTTTTTTCCCTCCTATAAAAGTCTTTCCCTCGTAGGCTACAATTTCTAGGCACACATGTTAATGCCGAAAACCGTTCACCATAAGTGAAGCGCGCTATACTAGCTGGTAGAGAGAGAGCAGCTTTGTCTGCTTGAAACATTCATCTATACTTATGCGCAAGGATGTTTATAAACTTCACTGACTAAAGTTAAGAGTTGCTTAACTGTATCGCTAATACATGGTACATTAATGAATTGCATTTGTAGTTATGTTTTTTTTTTTTTGTTATGTAGCCTGCAGCATTGAATTGGCATTGTGCAGTGTTGCACCGCGGTGCTACACTGACAACATGCCTGACCTGTCAGTGTATGCGAGCTTTGAGGGCAGGGTTGAAGTTAGGTTAGAACACTTGAAGAAAACGCTGCGCGCTTGTCAATGAGTTGAAGGCGACTGCCTCTTCCTTCCTTGATGAACATTGCGCATTAAAATGTATTATTTCTGTGGAATGCGTTATTTTATGTTATTAATAACAAATCAAAAAGATGCTGTGTTCTGTAATTATCAGGCCAGCCTATCACGTGTTTGTTCGTTACACCTCCATCAAATATAGAGTCAAGTGTGAGCATTTCTTTACTGGGAATTCTGCACTAAATCTTGTAGAAATTGTGAAAATGAACGAATGAGTCAAAGTTTATAAAATATTAATTTTACATACTCATTAAATGAAGGCTTTCTCTTTATCCATTGTTTATCATTCTGATAAACTCGAGATAATTTATTGCTTCTGTAATCAGTCAAATATTTCCTATTTCTGCAACTTATTTTACACAGCACTTGTCAAGTAAGTGTGTTCAAAGTTTCTCTGTAATGGTACAGTAAAAATGTATGCTAATACAGAATAAAGAAACGTTTTAAAAGCAAGACAAAAAGAAAATGTAGTGTAACAGCAGTCATTTTAAATCTTGGCACAGAACAGGACCAGCATACTGTTTTAGGGCAGGGCATTCCACAGTCTTGATGTCCAGCACGTTGGAAGCTGTGTCACCCTCAGTCTTTAAATGTGATCTGAGCATGCTCAGAACACACTTCTCCAATGACCTCAGACAGACCTGAGGGTTATAGCGGGTGAGAACCACGTTCGGTGGTTGCTTTGGAATACCACATCATTTCCTGGCTTTTCTGTTGGCTTTAATACTGCATGTAAAATACATATTTTACATACATAGAATACTTCTTTATCCCCATGGGGACATTTGTAGAATTTATATGACTTGGCTATTGGGGACCTGTATAAACTCTGTATGAGGTGATTTAACATATTTAACATTTTACTGTGTGTCACTGTCTGTGGCTGTTTTCGTTGTCTGATTTGTTGTTGGTTGTTGGTCAGTAGTGAGTGTCCGTGATGTCTGTCGCGTAGCGGTAATCTTATCTCTCTGGCCGGTGCTGTGTTGGAGGTCGTGAGGTTTGCGTGTGCTGGCATTCTGCAGGACTTCAGGGGAGTTGTGGGGTGGGGTGGGGTGGGGTGGGGGGGGTGGGTGGAGGAATTGAGCCCCCACCTTGCAGAGTGAAACGCGGCCTCCAGGGTCAGTTTGTAGCATAGCGATGGACATGTGTATGGCGGGTGTGTTGAGATCATAGCCAATTCAACTCTTGGTTCCCTGCCTTACCTCAAGTTTTTGATGCCCTGTCCTGTGGGTTTTCCTGTCCAATGGGATTCCCTTTTCTATCAGATGCCCTGTCAAATAGGATCTCCTGTCTTATGACGGGTTCTGGTCTCTGCAGTTCTTGAATGCTGTCTTGCTTGATTTTTTTCTGGAAGCTACAGCCATGTGATCTTTAGTTTTGTAGTTAATCCAGGTTGTCCTTCACCTGTTTGGAGTGCAGTAGTTCATTTTTTTGCTGCACAATGAAAAGGTCTGAAAAAACAAGACTCAATATTTTCAGTTATTGAATAAACAAGTCAGCTTTCCACATATGTGTATTGCATTGACTTTGGAGTTTACGTAACCTCTTCCTACATGCCCCATGTTAATTGATTCTCCATACCATCCTGATTATGTTGACGTGGAATTTGACATGAGTTCAAGGTCTGACCAGTGCTCTGCCTATGTTATATCACGTGAGTCGTCTCCTGTGCGGACACTCATGATTTCATACGTACAGCTGCTTTGCTGTTTGTTTCAGGTGCGATTTGGTCTGAACATAACACAGAATCCTGTATGTTCACAAGAGTTGTGTGTGTGTGCATGCAATAGTTCTGTATGTGCAGACAGGAGTTCTGTGTGTAAGAGTGCTGTCTTTTTTTGAAGCAACCAAAGACATGACCTTTATTGTTTTGGAAAGTCCTCTTGTAGTGTTCGCGTTTGGTTTTCTCCTGGTGTCCCACTTTAGTTCTCTTCCCTCAGCTCTCACTCTGTGTTGTTTAAGCAAAAAAGCAAAACTTATGTGTCTTTGTCTCTGGCCTTAAATACCATGTTTTAGAAAACCTCAAAAAACTACTAGACTGAAGGAAGGGGGGAAAAAAAGAAAAGAAATTGTCAGCATTTAGCCTGTGTCAGTGTGGGATGGAAAGGACTGCTGAGCTGGTCGTGTCACAGGTGCTGCAGTCAGGGTGCCGTACACAGGGGGGACTTTAAAACTATTCAGGGGCCCTCAAAAATGGTTTTGTAATTGTGCAGGAATGGGCCGGGGCTGGTGAAGCCCAATGTGAGTGTTTCATTGGGCCCAAAATCCCTGGCAGCACCCCTAGTTGCAGTTATGCTTCCCCTGTTTATCCTGCTCTCCTGGGCCTATGTCCACAAAGCAGTTAAATGCAGCAGCCCTGATCTGGGGTCAGTTTTGTTGTTTCGTTCATAGTGGATAAGGTTAGACTACGGAGCGGGGAGAAATCCTAGATCAGTACACCTTCTCCCAGAGGTGTTTTAAATGTGGCAGTTGGTGACAGTTGGAGCAGATGAGGCAGAGGTGTTTACATCCCTGGCAGTCCTTAGACATTTAGAATCACCGGCATTCTGAAGCGGAACACTCTCCCTTCACTGTCCTTTGTGATGCCATGTCTCCCGTTTGTCCTCCAGCTCTTTCAGTCTTTGGACTTTTTGGCTTGTGAATTAAAGGTTGTTACTTTGCCCCCCCTTCACACGTAGAGGGGAACGTGTGTCCTTTTGAACTTCGTCCCTCAGAAATGCAGGAATATTGACTGATTTTGGGTCAGATAACACTGTTTGGGGTCCAGGGGAGGACGTTTCTGTTTTTGTTTTTCTTTTTTTCTCGCTGACCTTTAGCATCTCTTTCTGCTTTGTGGCTGCAAATTCACCTAAAATCTGAAGGTTCTCCTAACTCCTTACTTTTTGTCTTATTTTGTCTGACATGAGAGAAGGGGCTGGCTTCTTTCGGGTTTTGAAAGGAGAAAGTGTAAAGATGCAGAAGGAAGATGGAATTTATTACAAACTACCGGTCGAATTTCAATCAGTTGTTCATAATTTGAACTGGACATTCCGGTCCAAAACCAGGAATCTGGAAACTCTCCCGGCTGCATAGGAAAGGCAACCCTTCTACCCGTTGCCATGGTTGGCCGACTAGGCCTTTGATGGGCTCACGTTTGTGAGATGGCAGTGATTCTCAACTCTCTCTGATAGATTTTGCTGATAGTTCATCACCTCCTCTTTGTAACAGCAGTGTTTACACGCTGTGAAGTAGATCAGTGAAAATAAAGGGTGCTTTAGGGAAATGTGCCGTAGAGATGTCTCAGGACCGCTGGCAGATAGAAAGTGGTCTGTAAACGGTAAATAAAGGAACGGATTTGGTGCCTCTCCCGTTCCTGGCCTTAAGAAATGTTCTCTTTCCAGTTCTAGCCGATTTAAAAAAAACGCTTTTACCATGTTGAAGAGTAGGTTATTTGGAACACTTTGTATTACCAGCAGTGATTGTTACGTCAGCGTTGGAACGTTCAGGTAAGAACATTCTGATCACATTATTTGTGATCTCACACATTAACGGGTAAATATTCAGAATGAACTGGGGAGGGGTTTGGTCTCCTGTCGAGCAACCATAAGAGATGAGGAGGCAATGTGGAAACAGGGCTCTTCAGCCCTGATGCAGAGAATTATCTTGCAAGCTGTCGCTCCCTCTTTAGTGTGCATTGTCCGGTTGTGCAGTACAGTCAGTGCCGGAGCATTTGTCTGTCAGACTGATCACAGAGAGGCTGTGATAGAGGTCAGTACACACACACACACTCATCTCTGAGTTTACAAAACATAGTCCGCTGAAGAGCTCTTTTCTGTGTCAGTAAACCAATCAAAATAAAACAAAAGATGGTGACAGCACCGCCCACATGGAGAGGGGGTGTGGGTGTGTGTACTGTAGCAACTCCCCATATTTAGAAACCATTACTCATTTCTCCCTTTATTTACTTCACTTTTTTCTTTTTTTTGTGGGGGATTTTTTTTCTGGCTCGCTGACTCGCTGACTTAAAGCAGAAATGTGTTGTGGAGCAGGAATATGAGGACCAGGAAGTGAAGAGAAAAGGGGAAAAACAAGTACAGGAGGAGGTGAATCGCATGACCGCACCAAGCTCCTTCTCAGTCCCACTTTCGTTCCCCTCCCACAATGCCCTGGGCTACAGGGCAGTACTGTCCTCCAGCCTGACCCGTACGTCCCCACCCCCCCCAGCCACCCACCCCACAGACACGTAGGCCGGCTTGGCAGGCGATTTGGGGGAGTTCCGAGCCCAATGTCACACCGGAACACTGTAACCGGACCCTCACAGCTGTTTAATAGTAGGATGCACTGCTGCAGTACAGCGTGTCCTTGTTACGGATTTGCTCAAGACATTATGTTGAGTACTGTAAAGTATAGGCTATTTTTTTCTAATTCAATATATGGCTACGCTGTGTATGCTTTTCTTTAGTCTTGTTTTTATTGTTGTGATGAATGGTTTTGTGTTAGAGCCCCAGGAAGACTAGCAGCGGCCAAGGCGTCTGTTACTGTGGATCCTAATAGAACAGTAAGACAATGTGCTACATGCTTGTCTGGGGTTTGGCGTTATGTAGCCATAGCATTTAGCAGATGCTCATATGCAGTGCAACTCATTGCAAAAAGCCCATGATGCCTTTGAATGCTTTCATATGATGACACTAATATCCTGATGAGCTGTAAGCTCCTAGAGTAGGCAGTTAAGGTGTCTTTACACTGGATGTTCAGTTGCAGACCTGTGGCCCTCTGATGCTGCCCGCTTGGCGCGAGACGAGGTGTGTAATACTTGGATCTAAAGTTCCCTTGTGAGCAAATAACCCGCTCGTGATTGAATTCATACAATGGGATTTAACTTGAATTATCTGGGGCGAGCACAGCACTGCAAGGTCACTTTTGTGGCAGCATTAGCCTCATGCTAATATTCATATGCACCCGGGTGAGCATCTGCATGACAGTATTCCAGTGCAGCACGGTGTTCAGTTCTCCATTGTTTCCTTTTGTAGATAAGTTGGTCTGTGTCAGACCCTCCCCGAATATTGTGATCTTGGGCCTTGCTTTGGTCCACAAAGCCGTTGCCGAGGTATGCACTTGACCTGAAACTAACTTCACCTGTAGGCAAAACTGAGTTACTTTAAACTGAACCAACTATTCTGAATGTGTATTTAGAAAATAATTTAAAGAACTGAAAAAGATGTGGAAAGCTTGAAAGCTTTTTACAGGAAGTGAAAGTAGCTTCAAAGCATTAAGCCGGGATTGAAAATCCCAGGGTTTGAAATCTCATGAAGGAGCAGAACTGGCTCAAAGGGATCGCCTGAACACAGCTGGTTAAACTCTGTTCTGATCGGCGTTAAGTGATGCAAAAACGTTGGATGTGATTGCCGCTGTTTCACCTTCTGAAATGTACAGTTTGGCCCAAATGGAGCGGAGCGTTGTGTAACGAGTTTTAGCTTCCAAACTTGATTTGGAAATGGGCTGGTGATCCCCGCCAAGTTTGAGCAATGGATCAAGGACACTCACAAGAAAACAGTGGACTTGTCCAGCGGTAAAAGCCCTGCTGCCATCCAGGTGTGTCCCTTCACTGCCCAGCTATTGTACTTTGATGAACTTCTATTATTGAATTGCATCAGCTGCCCAACTGCCATCGTCCTTTCATATTCAAAAGTGTGGTGCTACCAATGGCAGCTTGGATCTTAAATAATTACTTGCGTCTGCAATACGCACCTCTTCCCTAGAAAACAGAAAAAACAACATGTAGTTTTCAAGCTGTTTGCAATGTTTCCGTTACACAAACGGGAATTGCGCCTCCTTCAAAAAGCGAACAAGTCCCATGAAATGTACGTTTGCCAGTTTGTTCTTTGCAATGAAGTTGGCGCCCCCAAGGGCCATGGTGGGGGGGTGGGGGTGCAGAGTCTCCCAATCAGCTGCAGCATCAATAACTTTTATACTCTATAACTGTGATGCTATTACTGATTTAAAAAAAAAAAATTATTCTGAACTGAATGCTGGTGGAAACGCAGCAAGTGTGCATTAAGCTTTGGGCTGAGACGCCGTGCCGTGTTACAGATGAACTCCGAGGCCGCGCTGCAGCTAATCCCCAGCATGCTCTTTGGCCTGTAAACACGGCAGTAAAGAAGGTGTGTAGGTGGCCTGGGTGTGTGGGCAGACGGCGATAAGACCCCACTCTGCTGTTTGAGCAGCAGGTACGGTAAACACGCCATCATGAAAGAAGCGCCTGACGGCAAACAGAGCGGGGGTGGGGGGGGGGCGCCTCCCTCACCCACATGCGGGGAGCACGTGATTCCCTCGGCCCACCGTCTGGGAGCAGAGAGTCTGCCCAACGCCACGGCCCTCCGAGATTCCAGCTCGAGAACCCCTGTTAGACCGTTTGTTATAATTGGCCTGTTTGAAGGGGTTTCAACCTTTTCTGACCCAGGGACCTTCCATCCCGGCAGGAAGGAATCCAGGGGACCCCCCCATCACAAGTTAAAAAGGGTTACATTTAAAAAGGCTTTTGTATAGCCAGATATTTTCTCAAATCTGTGTGTAGTCATTGTGTGTCACGTCTGACCCAGGTGCCCTCTACAGTACCTTCAAGGACCCCCAGGGGTGTGCGGACTCCCTGCTGAAGTACCCAGGGGGGCATTTGGTGTTGAGTTACGCGGAACACGCTGTCGGAATGCCAAATCCGCCTCGCACGCGCTCCGATGGCCGCTGGCTGGGCCGACCGGTCAGCGGTGATGACGCATGACTTCACACGGAGGTGGGCGTAAAGGGGCTGCTTTCGACGAGCACGAGACCTGTGGAAAAAGCCGAATTTAGCGCCTGTGCTAGGTGGCGCGTGCGGGCCCTTCTGGGAGAAGCGCTTTGGTGGGACTAGCAAGATTGGGCACGGGGGACTGGTGACATTGAGCGCCCTTTTGCGCCGCATGTCCCCATGCACAGGGGGCATAACACGGCCACACACGCGCGCACACACACACACACACACACTCACACACCACGACACGCACGCACGCACACGGGAGCTCAGCGGCCTCAGGGTGCAGCGCCCTGCAGGGCTGTCGACTGAACCCGTTTGCCCTCTCTCCGAAGCCTCTGCCCTTTGTCCCGAAAACCTCCTGTCCCGTCCCGTCCAGCCCCGCCCACCACTGTTTGGCTCTGCTGGAGTCCCAAGGAGGGAGGGTGAACTGTTTTTCTCCCCCCCCCGGCGATGATGATGATGATGGCAGAAGCTGGACGGCGCTGTCACTGTGACACTGTGTCCCTTCTGAAGGGCCTGAGGGCACAGCGCTGCAGCGGCGTGTGGTGAATGCACCGCAGCACGCTTTGCCACCGTACGTCACACGCATACGCATGTCCTACGTCAGCCGATTGGGAATTTTTGCTCATATTTTGTCGCTTGTACGTGGTGTTCTTGGGTCTGATCGAATTATGCCCTCATACCCCGCAGTCGCTACCCTTCGGTAATGGCCATTTTCAATACTGAAGTTTCAAGTGTCTTCAAACTGTGAATAGGCGGAAAATTTTCAAATGCAGGTACTTCGCTGTGCGGGTAAGCTGTGCATTTATTTCACCCAGATCTACTTACTTGCTGGGTAAATACTTCCATGTTTTTGTGCATATTAATGTGCATTTTTGCGTGTGCCGGGGATTGCACTTGCTCCCGGTCAGTGTTGTGTTGTTCTGATGATCTAATGGTGTCCTCCCGCCCTGCCCTGGAACCCGGGCCCAGCTGTACGTTCTGCTCCGGGCTGCGGCATCCCAGCAGGTCAGCCTCAGCTGGACACAGTTATAATCCGCCTCATCTGGATTAATAATTAAAAATATCTGGGGTAAAAGGCGGTTGGTGATTTGAGGTGAGGTTTCCACTGCTTTCATCGTGTATTGAGCAAATCTTCTGGTGGGGCAGGACCCGTTAAGTACTGCAGGTACACTAAGCTGCAGTACATTGAGGAAACTGGTATTTCAAGGCCTCTTTATTCCTTAATTACGTGTATCAGCATTGAAACAACTTGTTTATTAGCTGTAAATACTGCTGTTAGCTGTCCTTGCTTTAGCTTAGTGCTTTAGCCAGCAATACCATACAGGCCTTTCTACAGCTCACTTGCTATAGCTAACCACTTAGCTGACAGTGCTTTGCTTTAGCTAACTACTCAGCTTACAGTACTTTAGCCAGCAGGCTAATAACGGTAAGACAAGCCTAGCGTGTGGTGTGTGCGTGTGTGTGTGACAACTCCAGCCAGCCTTCCCACCCACCCAATAATCGTGCCATCCCACATTCCCGCCCCCACCCCACCCCCCCCCTTGTTTGAGGGGCGGTGCTCTGGAGGTCTCAGGTCTCAGGGAGAGGGGCGCTTGTTTTGTCATCAGATACGGGTCCAGGCTACGCACTCCCCTGGTGACCCAGAACAGCTTGTGTCCCCTGAAAGTAGTAGCGCCGATGTTGCCGCTCGCGCACGGAAACCTCGTGCGTGCGCACGCGTGTGTGTTTGTTTACTAAACGAGCAAAAACCAGCAGTCGCGGCCATGATGCAGGGCATCAGCGTAGGACCTCAGGCATTACGAAGTGATGGCAGATGCACTACGAAGCGATCGCCATCCTCCATGTTGCGGACCTGTGGCTGGTGTCTTCAGGTGCTGTGCAGTTGCGCTCAGGGCCCGAGGCTGAGGGTCACAGACTGATGGGAGGAGAGGAGAGAGGAGAGGGTGGGACTCTGCTTTGGGAGCAGCTGTTGTTAAACCATATTAAAAAAGTGTTCAGGAAGTTGACTCTGGCCACAAACCACCTGAGCCTGCATCCTGTTCTATATTAAATACGGTGAAGTTAATGCCAGACCATTTAAGCCACCTTTGATCAGTGTTTGTGATATCATTGCACACAATACTTGTAATAGTACATTGTGGTTTCGTAAAATATTCATTCAGAGTGGATATGAGTAATGGGACAAACTCTCTCTCCCCCCATTCTTTCCTTTCCATTCTTTCCTTTTCTCATGCTCGCTCTCTTTCATTCTCATGTATGTTTGCTTGCTCTCTCATTCTCTCTCTCACTCATTCACATGCTTACTCTCTCGCTCGCTCTCTCTCTCATTCACATGCTTACTCTCTCGCTCGCTCTCTCTCTCATTCACATGCTTACTCTCTCGCTCGCTCTCTCTCATGCTCTCTCTGCAGTCGCGTAACTGATTCCGATCCAGGAGGTCCCTGTGCAGCACCATGGTAGACATGCAGAGTCAGTTCGGGCCCCCGTCCCCCCTGGAGGACTCTGTCCTGGGTAGTCCGCTCTGCGGGGACCTCATCGGGGGCATGGACGACCTGCAGGACATCTCTCAGTCCATGGAGGACGACGGCATCGGCTCCTTCGACCTGCCCGGGTATCAGTCCTCCAGCTTCGGCTCAGGGTCCGACAGCTCCAACTTATTTGGTACTTCCTCCTGGAAACTCTCTCTCTCACACACACACACACACACTATTACAGGCAGTCTATATGAGAGCTGATGCCCTATGTTTGGTTGGCCTCGGGATAAACTGACATGTATGCCTTGTGGGCTTGTCGAAGGAGGTTTCTGCTTGTTGTGAAATGGCGGGTTTCTTGACCCCGTCTCTTGGAGTGTCTTTCACTTCGATCAAAGTGCTTGGCTTTGCCAGCCAATGACAGACAGGCCCCACTTAACCTTTAAGCTTTACCCTTCAGCCACAAGGCTGTAGCAAAGCTTACCGGTATTGCTACTTCAGTGGACATACCTGACCCATGTCTTTACACCTGGAGGCCCGTCTGTCTTTGTGGATGCACAGCCTTTGCATTCCTGGACAAATATTTGCAACAGCAGGAAAACCATTGTTAACGTGATGTATCTGAAGGCAGCTGTGAGAATGTTAATGTGAAGTTATGCAATTCCTATCTGTGATGCTTTAAGGAATTGCTCAATTCAGTGCTGGTTTAATGCAAGTCTCAGCTTCATGGCTAAGCCTAGTCCCAGTGAGGACCTATACCAACAGAAGGCAGTGACTTAGTGGTAGAAGCTCACACCCTGAGAAACGTGTGATGGATTACACTGCCGCAATTCATACAATATATCCACAATTGTTTTGTTGACTATGCAGTGCTGTATCTGTGTTCATGTATTAATGCACGGTGTGTGTGTGCTTGTTGTAAAGATGCCCCCACCCCAGCCTCCAGCCCGTCCTCGGGGATATTCGGCGCTGTTGGTGGCCAGGAGGAGGTCACCTCCACCTCCCTGAACCTGGAGTGCCGGGTGTGTGCGGACCGGGCATCGGGGTACCACTACGGGGTGCACGCCTGCGAGGGCTGCAAGGTGAGCACGGCACTGCCCTCCTGCCCTTCAGCAGGGCACTTAAATAAATACCCTGCTGTTTGGACCGGCTATAGTAGTGCTTCCCAACCCTGCTCCTGGAGATCTGCCATCCTGTAGGTTTTCATTTCAACTGTAATCTGGCACTGCTGACTCTACTAATTAGCAGCTCAGTGAGACCTCTCTGTTGAATGAGATGTGCTTTATTAGGTTTGGAGTGAAAACCTGGATGGTAGATCTCCAGGAACAGGATTGGGAGCCACTGGTTTATGTGCATAACAAAAAAAAAAAAGAAAAAGTCAGCGGTGTAAGTTACTGAGTAGCTGAGGCCAGGACAGAATGTTGATTACTCTAGCTGCAGTGCATTGTGGGTAGAGCCTGAGTGGGATCAGAGTGTGGTTGTATAAAGTTCTGCCACTCAGGGCACCTCTGTGTCGCCTGGCAGCTTCTGTGTAATGATGTAAGTTATATGGCCGGTCACCTGACACATCTGATGCTGGGGCTATTTTAGCCTCCCACATAATCCTGCAGGGGTTTTATGTACGACCAGTGTTACATGCGTGAGGGATTTTCCAAAACAAAGATGTAACTATGAATAATGCGGGGGCGAGGGGGGTTGCTTTAATAACTAAATATTTACCACATTGATTCTGGTCTGACTTAACCACAGTGAGGGGAAAAAATGACATGCATTCCTCAGTTTTTCTTCTGCTATCTTTGACAGATTCTCTTACTGTTTTACTTGTTTTCTTGGATGAATGGCAGCCACGATCCCTCCTTTGGTGTTGGGTTGAAAAGAGGCATTGTACTCAGGAATGATCAGCAACAGTTTCTCATATTACACATTGTTCTTGTGCTCTGAGGAACAAGAATTCATTGGTACTTTTCCTAGGAATTATTGCCTGGCGTTAAGCGCTTCTTGCTTTTGGTGGTGGTGTTTAGCTGCCTGTTAGGAACACTGATTGGAGACCTTGCCAGTGGGTTGCAAGTTTTAACCTGTGGTGCTGTAGCACTGCTCTGTCTCTAGGTAACCTGAATGGCTTCTATTTATAAATGCTTTGACTTTATTGTCCTCGGTGAACATGTACTTTCCAACAGCTCTTCAAAGACCTTAATGGTTCTTTGGCCCTTTTGCTTTTGTAAGACATACTGTATTATTCAACAATGCTTATCAAAAATTTCAACCAGATTTGGCCGGACTGTTTGGGGTGTGGAGAACGGAGGATGTCCCTAAACCTTTGTCAGACTCCAGTCTAATGATAAACTGCATATGGTGCCAAGCAAGTTATAACCATGGCTGTGCTGTTAACCAGGTGGATATCATTGCACACTATGTGTAATGGAACATTTCTTGTAGTCACTCGTGTGTTTTCCATGATATTCAAATTGCATCAGATACAGCAGTAATACCACTGTATAATGAAGAAAGCAGATTTCATATAGGATCTAAGTGTAATATTGACTGGACTGAGGACTTAGTAAAATGTAGTAGTCTGTTCGACGCAGCCTACAGCCTGTCATGTGCGTTTGGAATATGCTGGAGGCTGTATGTACAGTTAAGAGCAGGCATTATTGCTCAGTACAGTGTTATGATTGTTTTACAGTGGATAAATCTGATCGGATTCCGGTTATGAAAGACAGATTTTGGATTAGGCAACAACGAGAGGCCATGGCATGGTGCCAGGAAGGGGAGTGCTGCAGTTGTTTCACTGGCTTCCCCCCCCCCCCCCCCTTACTCTCACTGTCCTCTTTCTAATCCGTCCCATGCCCCGGATATGACTACAGCCAGACCTTCTGTGGTGGTTGGGCGATCGTGGCTTTAACTGATTTCCGCAATGGGAAAAGGCTCTTACAACATGGAAGTCTGGCTAGAGTTTTCTGATTTATTAGCTGTGATTGTTGGTGATGTGTCTTTCATGTTTTTTGTTTTATTGTTTTCTTCTGTGGTGGTGAGGGGGGACTTCGGGGGGGGTTTGGTGTGGCTCTTGTCTGAGGATTAACACACACTGGCCGTGCTTAATATTTTCTCCTGCATCTGCTGCACGCTCTCATCACGGTGCTGCCTGGTGTTCCGAGGTCAGGACTGACTGTACCTGAGTCCGTTTGGAGAGACGGAGGGAGGGAGAAAGTGGGAGCATAGGAATAGATCACCCTGTACAGGTTAGCTATGTGGGCTTGAGCCAGAATCTCGACTAGCCAATGACAGGGCTAATCCCAACTCCATGTTTTGTCCACGGACGGGGAGGACGGTGCCTGACTTGCAGTGAACTAGTGATGAACTCAGTGACTTGCCCCCATGAACATCAACAACATTAAAGTGCATTGGGAACACCCTTGAGATCCGATTGCTTTGTCCTCCAGGGGAAATGGACCGGCCGCAATTATATTCGGCATAATGCCCTTGGCAACAGGAATTTTAAAGTCATCCTGTGCTCTCTCTCCCTGTCTGTCTCTTCAAATGGACTTATGTCCAACTAAAACCTGATGTTGAGGTACATCCTTTGACCTTTGTAATTACATTGAGTGAAATCTTATCTACGTTAAATTTTTTTTAAACCACAGGTAGCCTAACCATTTAAAAGCATCATAAAACTGCACCAGAACTACAGGAAGAACTCAGTGCAACTAGAGAGAAACCGGTTCCCCTGAATGCTTTGTAACCGCGACTACGATCACCCTGAGGTTTAAAGTTTGTTTTTGTTTTTTTCTTCTTAAAGCTTGAATGACATTGCTGTGGCATCCGAGTTTTGCATCGCTCAAGATTGCAGGAGAGTGCGGCGTGTTTCTGACATCTCCGACTCGTACTCTGCGCCTGAGAGAGGTTCTGTTATAATAAGCTGAGGCACGTGCACCGTTCTGAAGGTGGCTCCAGCCTACCCGTGCTTTTGTTTCCACTGTAAGGCTGTGTGAGGTGATCACAGCCGTGGAGGAGCGGGAGCTGAAAGGTGCGGTCTGTAAGCCCACAGCAGGTGTGTGCGCTGTGCGCTCTCCGGCCCTACTTTGAGCTCATTTTCCTGGACACGTGCGGGGACAACATGTACAAATTACTGGAGGTGTAGGATTCCGGGAACAGGTGTGCTGCGTCGCTGACTATGTGCGTTCACACGTGTACACACACACACACACACACACACACACACACACACACACACACACACACACACACACACACACACACACAGACAGACAGACAGACAGACACACACATACACACACACACACGCACACCTGTCACTATAGCAGTTTGACATAACCCTGGCACCTGGTCTGTGGATATCACACATTTGACCATGTATTTTCCTGCTGCATCTACTAACACAGCATCAGCCAAGCAGAAACCTGAACCTCGGACTAGTCCATCTTTGTGTCCGTGAGAATAGCGCAGCACTAGGTCAGCACACAAACTTACAACGCCCCCTGCAGGTCTGGGGAGGCGGTGTGTTTTTGCTGTTTCTCCCTCTTAGTGATGAGCTTTGTGGTGCACACTCCCCCAGTAGGGCTTGGGGGTTGTGAGCTAGTCTGCTGTCTTTATGCACAGAGTAATGTCCTTCCTTCAGTCTTACTCTGCAGATACAGAGTAATGTCTCAACCTCACTCTCACTCCAAAGCACAGCAATGCCCCAACTTCAGCTCAGAGCCCTGTCCTCAGACTGACGTTACTGAATGCGGAGAGCCGTTAACATTTGAACTGTGTCCCACTTTGCAAAGATGCAACCCTTCTGCACTGAGAGAGCAGCGTCAATAAATCAGCCCTGGCCTGTTGAGCGCAATGTTCCGGTGGATCCCGGAGGCTTTGCTTGTGCTAATAAGTATTTTGTAACCGTGAGGAAACGCACTGGGACAAACGATTATGATCTTAACCCGTTAAGGTGTAATGTCTCATGTGTGATTAGAATGTTCTTCACTGCTGGTAACTGAAAGCAGTCGTCTCTCCATCTACCGGCATACTCTTTGTGACCATTCTAATGTGCGGGTCCTAGTGACGAGACTGTGTTGCGGCTGAATGGTGAGTTTGCGGTGGGGCAATACTGTAGCTGTCGGTGACACATCAGTGCTATACGTGTGTTGTGTTTATGATGATGTCACAGTGTTCTGAAACTGAGCCAGCGGGGGACCCCCCCGTATGTGTATGGTAATCTGATGACCTCAGGGACATTCCATACATTACATACATGAAGCTCACTGCCCCGCTGTCCAGCCACTCAGTACACGCGTTGCGTATGCATTATCAGCACCTTCTGAATGGACGGGCTGGACAGGCTAAATGACTAATGTAATGTGAAACCCCCATTTTTTGTTGAAGTGGCTTCAGTGGTCTGTCTTGGGGTGTCGTAGTGTGCCAGGGGGGGGGTGGAACTGACTACCAGCGCCCTGGGGTGGGGGGGGTGCTGGACTGGGCTCAAAAGATCTGGACTAAAACATTTGCTTTGGTCTACAACTTTAAGGGTGCAGAGACTGCATTTGCACTGGGCCCAGAATTGTGTGCTACACCCCTGACCGACCTCACTGCTAAAACTCCCCCCCCCACAGGGCTTCTTCAGGAGGACCATCCGGCTCAAGCTGAAGTACGGCCGGTGCAAACTCAGCTGCAAGATCCAGAAGAAGAACCGCAACAAGTGCCAGTACTGCCGCTTCCAGAAGTGCCTCTCCGTGGGGATGTCCCACAACGGTGAGCCCTGGGCCGCCTCCGCGCTCTCCAGCCAGCTCCACTGTGTCTGTGTGACCCAGCGGTTACCAGGAGACAAGGCACAGGTCCACGGGTCTGGCCTTGACGCAATGTTGCCAAATATTCCTCAGTAACTAGGCAGCTATAAATAGTAAGGGATCGTGGATCATAAACTGCTTTTTTGTGTTTTGTGGAAGAATGATGTTATTTCAGGTTAAACTGAGTTCAGTTAGGATTTAGGACTTAAGATATAGATACAATTACATTATTATCAATAAGTTCACATCACCTCTGACATTCAACATTTTCAATAAATAAAGTTGTAGGTTCCTAGGAGTCAATAAAATGTTTTTTTTTTCTCTCCCTCCCGGTCAGTTGGCTTTAAGTGAAAGGCCTGTTTTTTATTGCTTCTGTATCTGATGATTGTTTGAATAACTGTTTGAGAGGACGTTTTGAGAAACACCTGGCAAACCCGCTCACCCTGTCCACGTGGACAGACACCAACAGGTTAACGCTGGACCCTGGGTCCACGCGGGGGTCATGTGACCGGCTTTAGCTATCCCGGGTTCTTTTGCTCACTGTGTTCCACCGAGAGAGGTCGCAGCCGTGGCGACCGGGCAACTGTCACCACGGTGACAAAGGAGTGCGGGCGCTGAGGTCAGGGAGTGAACCCTGTGAACCCGGTGGCAGTGTCTGGGGTGGCGCGTGCCCTTAGGAAGAGCGGTGCCCTGAGGTAGCGCCAGCGGGGGTTAGCTCATCCCAGAGGAATGAGCTGCAGCACTGAGCACAAACACACAAGAGAGGGGGAGGGTCCAATACAAACCCCTCCTTAAACCAGTCTCCTCACCCTCTGCTCCTGCACCTACGGCCATGCAGGGTACGCACATTTTTACAGGCATTTTACAGAAGAGATTTTATTTGTTCACTGGTTTTCATTTATTTTTTTAAGGTTGAAAAGGCTTTATCATTAAAGTTGATTTCAATGTCTTCTGCCTTTTTTTATTTTTTTGGCAGTGGCAGTGGTTTCTCCCTCCCGCACCGTTGTACACGTTATCCTTTTGATAAGGGGCAAGTACGCATGCGATTCGCTGTCCAGCACTGTTCTGTTTGTCTATCTGCATTTGTGTAAACTTACTGCATCGTTTGGTGACCGTTGGTCTGGGTCAGTTCTTCCACCCCAACCCTACCCCCCACCCTCATGGTGAAGTGGAACAAGACCAGGTTAAAACCTAGTATATGGCTGGACCTAACACACGTGATCCGGCCGACCAATGGTGTGACTTCATAACTCAGCTGACCAATGGTGTGACTTCGTAACTCAGCTGACCAATGGTGTAACTTCATCACTCACTCAGTCACAGACATTCGCGTTTGTAGGGCTGGCCAAAAATAGGAAGTGGGAAGAGAGCGGTGGAGGTGTTGGTTTGGAGGGGGGGGGTGTTATTGGTGGAAAAGTGCCCCATTGCTGTAAGGAGTTGTGAAGTGCCGGCACATTGCGGCGTCTGGGTGTGTACAGTAGGAAGGGAGTGTGGCCAGATCGGCGGGTGTCATCTCTGTCTGAAGCCATCAGAGCATGAGGAATGGTTGATATGGAAACGGGACATTCTGCACAAGCCGTCCTCAGTCTCGAAACTCCAGAGCCCGCGTCGTTAGCCTGTCAGTTCAACTTGGGTGGTGTGGGGGGGGGTTGGTTGGTCGCGTCGCTGAAATGTTCGCATGCGCTTCTCGTTCGGTGGCATGTTGCCAGCGAGCTTCGGTTCCATTCTGTCACACTGACCTCAGGCTGAGATTCAGCGCTGCGAGTTGGAGCCAGCGTGGACTGACTAAACGTTTTCAAAAAAAGCTTTTTGGTTTTTGTTGATTGTTGGCTCTGCACAGCTCAGGGGGTTTTAACATTAGCCACCCAAAGGCTTGAGAGGTTTCTATCCCCTCCAAATGACAGACACAGGCATTAAAATGAAGGTGCAGATCTTCATTTGAACCCCTCATTGTTAATTGAAGAATCAGAAGGCCTAACTTTGTACTGTCTGAAGTTATCTGTCTGCAGTATTTTTGAAGCTGTTATACCTGAACCTGTGTACGCCTGACACTGTTTAATGATGTGGTGTATTACAAGAGGAAATTAAGTGTGTGATGTAAGGACAACAGGTGCTGTGTGTGTCGGGGTGGGGATAAATAAAATTAGATTAGGGAGCTTTGGGGTCTTGGAGCCCTCTGAGAGATGGTATTCACATACCATCACGTACTGATGTGCAACAGGGTCATTTTCATAATTTGTTACAGACACTTTTTTTTAAAAGTTTTACAATGTTTCAATTTCTTTTACAATACTCTTGAGCCTGAGTGAGTGATTTATTCATAAAGGCTTAATTGTATTGTAGACTGCGACTGAAATCTGTTTCAGCAATGGGTATCTATATAGCAAGACTTCTGGACAGCTTTGACTTGACGAGAGCCATAATTTGATGGTAGGAATGAGCCAAAATTTTGAAACACATTTCCAGCTGTCCACACACCGTCTAGACGAGAGGTTCCCCGAGGAGGTGGTAGTTATTTCAATTTGGCAAATAATATTTTCACGATTTCACAATTGGAGGGATCCCTTCCCTTGTTTCCCTGGTGATATGCCTATTTCCTACAGTAACGTACACACTCCAGCTCCCACAGAACATCAGGGAGTCTGTGGCTTAAGCACATCTGCCTGGCCGTGTGGCACTGTCAGTTTGTGTCACTGCGGCCCTGAATCACTGTCCTCTGTGCAGCTATCCGCTTTGGACGGATGCCCCAGTCAGAGAAGATGAAGCTGAAGGCAGAGATCCATACAGGGGAGTGGGAGGAGAAGAACCCCCAGGTGGCTGACCAGAAGACCCTGGCCAAGCAGATCTACGAGGCCTACCTGAAGAACTTCAACATGAACAAGTCCAAAGCACGGGTCATTCTGACTGGCAAGACCAGCACACCGGTATGATTTTAAGAAATAACCTCCTGTAAATGCGTTTGAAGACATGACATACTGAGTAATACTAATCACCCTCAGTTACCAAACAGGATAACACTAATCATCAGTCACCACACAGGATAACACTAATAACTATCAGTGGCAACACACAATAAGATTAATCACCATCAGTCACCACACAGGATAACACTAATCACTGTCAGTCACCATATAGGATAAGACTAATCACCATAAAATAAATAACCATTTTCAAATTTTATTTTAATATTACTGTGTGCATTTACACTGTTGACCACTTCTTTGTAATGATGTCATTACATTTTATACCATTGCATAATTCAGTGAATTCCAGTAAGAAATCAGCCAATCATGAGTGACATCCCATTGAAATAAGTTGCCAATTCCACGCCCTCCTATTACTGGAGCTCGGGTCAGTGGAGAGGGAAGGGAAGTGTTGTTCGTGAACGGAGTTATAGTGACCCAGTAAGTGTGAATGCTGGGAGGTTAAACCTGCTCTCTTTTTGGCAACACGTGCTATTTCTGTCCCCACTTGTCATCCTTGACCAGGCAGGGTCACGTTTGTGGGGTGTCCCGCTCATCTGTGACGAGCCCTCCCGAAAAAGCTGATTGAGCTGTTTAGGCCTAACAGGCTTTTAAAATGACCACACTTTCTCTTGACAAGTTTAAGAGGTGGGTGGCGGGGGGGAGGGGGGAGGGGGGAGGGGGGAGGGGAAGAGTCGTATATCAACTTGCGGCAATGCAGCACTCCACATTTCCTGTTCTGTATCTAAAATGCCCATCAGTGGGGGCTCTTATTATAATAATAATAATATTTTTTGCCTCCAGATAATCTGCAAAATGAAAGTGTGCAGACCATATAACACCTGTGTTTTGCAAGACAGTGCCTGCCATGTCTAAAGCCAAACAGCTGATAAGATTAGATAGGGCTGCTCTGAACATCAGAAAAGTGCTTGCTTCACTCTGCTGATAAATAACTGATCAACCTTGGACAAATGAGAGGAGGGAGTGTTTTGTTTTTGTTTTTATTTAAACAATGTTTTTGTCAAAGTTTCTCTTCACAACACTGTAGTATGATTAGTGCAGAGGAAAATATCTTGGACATAGATATGCATTAGGTAGTATCTTGTGATTTGGAAAGATTTTGTGGGTATTTTTACGTCCTTGTCATGAGTGTAAAAACCGTGTGCCAGGCACAACCAAGTGAGAGACGCATTCTGCACACGCACACATTCCACACACTCCACACACTGAAACTACACGCACGCGCACACACTCCACACACTGAAACTACACGCACGCGCACACACTCCACACACTGAAACTACACGCACACGCACACACTCCACACACCGAAACTACACGCACGCACTCCACACACTGAAACTACACGCACGCACACCACATACACACCCCCCTCAAAACATCCTCAGATCTTAAACTCAAACCGACTCATTGCTTTTTCAAACCCCACACAACCACCCCTTCTCTGCCGCCCCTCCGCGCCCCACCCCCCTTCGACATGTCTCTCCCCCCCCCCCCCCCCCGCCTGTCTTGCCAAACCTCCTGGCAGAGCACGCCGAGGGCAGCACATTGTGTCCTGGCGCTGAATCAGTCTCCTCTGCCCCCCCCCCGGCAGCCCTTCGTCATCCACGACATGGACACGCTGCGGCTGGCCGAGCGGACCCTGGTGGCCAAGCTGGTGGGCAGCATGGGCGGCAGCCTGCAGAGCAAGGAGGCCGAGGTCCGGCTCTTCCACTGCTGCCAGTGCTCCTCCGTGGAGACGGTCACCGAGCTCACCGAGTTCGCCAAGTCGGTGCCGGGCTTCTCCGAGCTGGACCTCAACGACCAGGTGACCCTGCTCAAGTACGGCGTCCACGAGGCCATGTTCGCCATGCTGGCCTCCTGCATGAACAAGGACGGGCTGCTGGTCGCCTACGGCAACGGCTTCATCACCCGCGAGTTCCTCAAGAGCCTGCGGCGGCCCTTCAGCGACATGATGGAGCCCAAGTTCCAGTTCGCCATGAAGTTCAACGCCCTGGAGCTGGACGACAGCGACCTGGCGCTCTTCGTCGCCGCCATCATCTGCTGCGGAGGTACAGGCGGGTAGTTGACGCTCAGACTGCCAGGCCTGTGAGATTAGACCCTTCAGGGAAAGTGGGTGGTTAAATGTTTACAGGCAGAATGCAAGATATGAAATTAAATAATAACTGGAAGAAAATTTAGCCTTTTTTTCCTCCACAGAATAGGCCCGATGTGCACTTTTAGAGCAAGGTGATATCAGACATTTTTAGAATAAATTCCTTGTGTCACCCAGACATTAATCTTTTTGAAAATTGTCATTTTTATTTATTCTATAAAGTCAGAACTCTTCAGTTTCTTGGTCTACTCCTGGTCTGGATTGTCCATGATAATAAGTGCTGCTTCAGACACCCGGGGCTTTCCCATCCTTACCCCAGATTATTTTGACTGTGCTGCTCTCTCAGGCTATATAGCTACGGTCTCTAGCCACCTCTCATCCTCCTCCTCCTCTGTGCCCCCCCCCCCCCACCAGACCGGCCGGGCCTGACAAACGTGCAGTACATCGAGCGCATGCAGGAGACCATCGTGCAGGTCCTGCAGCTCCACCTGCTGGCCAACCACCCGGACGACGCCTCCCTGCTCCCCCGGCTGCTGCTGAAGCTGGTGGACCTGAGGCAGCTGGTGACGGAGCATGCCCAGCTGGTGCAGGAGATCAAGAAGACCGAGGACACGTCCCTGCACCCGCTCCTGCAGGAGATCTACAGAGACATGTACTGAGACCATCCTGCGGGTCCCCATAAACCAGCACACACACACACACACACACAGGCACACGCCGCACGCGCGCGCACACACACACACACGGTGCTCTGTCCTCTTACCGACAAGGAGCATCAGAGATTCTTGCAGGAAAATGTGCTTGGACCTTGTCTTTGGTGCAGTGCCTTATGCCGCTGCGGCAGCGAATGTGAACCCAGTACAAAAAACACACTAAAGGATGGATTTCCCCCCCTTTCCCCAAAATGTGGACCGAACTTCTTCAGGGAAAGTGGGTGGATAATGACATTAACAGGACTCAACGTTCGCTTCCAGATACTGTAGTTCATCTGTATTCTTCTCTCTAGTACTGGAAGAGAGAGAGAATGAGGTAAAGGGAGAGCGAGTGACTGGTGCTGTACACACACACACACACACACACACACACACACACCCGCTCACACACACACACACACGCTCACACACACACACACACGCTCACACACACACACACAAACACACACAACCACACCCGCTCACACACACTCACCCATGGACATCATGCATTATAGACATTTACACACACAAGCTAGTCACAAATACACAGATCATACACATTGACACACACGTACACAAACAAACCACACACACACAAATCTGTCAGCACCTTCACTTAATCCCCCTCCCCTCAAAAAAAAAGTTTATTTATCTTTGAATGCTTTGTTCCCAGAAAGCTGTCATAACTAGAATTGTTAGGTCTGCCGTTTCAAAACCTCGCTCTAGCCCACAGCATCTAGCCAACAGCTCTCCCCTCAGTTGGTACTCATGGAAATGGACACCTGAAAGTAGGGGACAGTCCTTCATCTTCAACTGCTACTCATTGTTTTCCTCATGTCTTGGTTACGTGAAACCAAGTTCCCTTGTTACGGGAAAATAATGGTGATTATGTGCCTTAAAAGAACTGCTGGTTTTTGTTCATTACACAGTATGCAATAAAACCGTTCTTTTGTTTTTTTTTTGGTGTGGCAAGTACTGACTGACAGTGATGTCTTAAAGTCTAAATCCAAGAGCAGACTATGAAAAAAGGTGTTTTAGCTTGTGTGATTTGCTCAGGACAGGTAATGATACACCAACGCGTGGATCCAGCGCGTCTCACCTGTGTGTGCGCGCGTATGCAGAGGACAGCTCCCCTTCCCCTGCGCACAAGCTTCATCGAACGGGTGCTGGAAACGGGCCGTTTTCTGTGATGGGTCTGCTTTGCATCTGTGCGTATGAAGGGTGCTGTTTAATAATTTGGTCTTTTATTGTCCCGTGTAAACGGGTCTCGTGGCGCTGTCCCTGCAGAGGGCAACGGTTCTGGGATCCTGTGCCTGTCATTAAAACGAAACACTGCTTTTTAAACCACATTATTTTAGATTAATTTCTTTTCCATGCTTCAGGTTTACATAAAGCTAAGTCTGATGTATAAATGCGCAAAAAAAGAATCCTTCAGCGGCCCTACTTTCGGTTTGCACAGCTTTGGCGTGTGAGTGAAGGGAGGGGGTTATGTGACTGAGGAGGAGAAGCAATTTAGTGGTTGGTAAGAATGAAAAAAAAACTATTGTTTTACTTGCTATAATGCTAATGCATTATAATGTATCATCTGCGCTACATCATTATGATCATCTGGTGAGATGGAACCCACTTAAGGGCCTGAGGAGCTAAACTCTCCACACACAGCAATGGTGGCTCTTGTGTTATTGAACGGAGCCAAACAAACTCATCAGATGGGGTGGAAGGAGCTGGAGAAGTCTTGTGGATGGCCTGTGCTCTGTAGGCAGTGACAGGCCCAAGTAAGCAAGTCAGTACTTGCACAATCCCGTTTGTCTGAGGACACATTGGAAGTCAGGCCCCTTTCATTAGTTTGCACGTTCTTGCTATTCAGAGCCTAAGACCATTCCTCTGCTCAGCTGCTGGTATGGTATAGTAGTAGGTATAATTAGAAGTAGGTATAGTTGTAAGTAGGTATAATTAGAAGTAGGTATAATTAGGAGTAAGGAAGTAAATAAGTTGATATAATTAGAAGTAGGTATAGTTGTAAGTATAATTAGAAGTAGGTATAGTTAGAAGTAAGGAAGTAAATAAGTAGGTATAGTTAGAAGTATAATTAGGAGGTATAGTTAGAAGTAAGGAAGTAAATAAGTAGGTATAGTTAGAAGTATAATTAGAAGTAGGTATAGTTAGAAATAAGTATAATTAGAAGTAGGTATAGTTAGAAGTATAATTAGAAGTAAGGAAGTAAGTAGGTATAGTTAGAAGTATAATTAGAAGTAAGGAAGTAAGTAGGTATAGTTAGAAGTATAATTAGAAGTAGGTATAGTTAGAAGTAAGAAGTAGGTATAATTAGAAGTATAATTAGAAGTAGGTATAGTTAGAAGTAGGTAGGTATAATTAGAAGTGGCACAGCCTGCTTCAGTTTTCATCGACACCACCAGGCCACGGCGGCCGTTACGCTCACGCCAGATTTTTAAATATTTTGCTGTGCGGAACTGGAGTTTTTCACAGGAGGGGAAGGTGAGACGCATTACAAGTGACACAGCCTGCTTCAGTTTTCATCGCGCCAAGTATTTCAGTTCTTGAGATGATGTGGTTAGCCTGCTTTTTCTTATTCTACATATAGACATTTAGAGTCTTGGTTTGTAATGTTGTGAATTTTTTTTTTCCTTCACAAATGAGGTCTCAGTCTTCTCAGACTTCTAATTATACTTCTTATTCCCATTAACCCTTACTTCTACTTTCTTCTACTTTCTTCTACTTCTACTTACTTTCTTTTACCTACTTGCTTCTACTTCTACTTTCTTCTACGTACGTACTTCTACTTTCTTCTACTACTACTTTCTTACTTCTACTTCCTTACTTCTACTTCTACCTACTTGCTTCTACTTGCTTACTTTTACCTACTTCTTACTTCTACTTACTTTCTTTTACCTACGTACTTCTACTTCTACTTCTTTCTTCTACGTACTTCTACTTCTACTTATTTTCTTTTACCTACTTGCGTCTACTTCTACTTTCTTTTACCTACCTACTTCTACTTACTTAAATGCGCAAAAAAAAGAAAGACAAATGCCAGAGGCTCTGTGGCGCAAGAGGTTGGGCTGCCGCTTAAGAAGTATGGAGGTCGCCGCTTTGAATCCAGCAACGGCCAGACTTTCAGTTTGCGCAGCTTTGGTCCGTTGTGAAGTATAAATGCGCAAAAAAAAGAAAGACAAATGCAAGCGGCTCTGTGGCGCAAGAGGTTGGGCTGCCGCTTCAGAAGTATGGAGGTCGCTGCTTTGAATCCAGCAGCGGCCCAACTCTCAGTTTGCGCAGCTTTGGTCCGTTGTGAAGTATAAATGCGCAAAAAAAAGAAAGACAAATGCAAGAGGCTCTGTGGCGCAAGAGGTTGGGCTGCCGCTTCAGAAGTATGGAGGTCGCTGCTTTGAATCCAGCAGCGGCCCAACTCTCAGTTTGTGCAGCTTTGGTCCGTTGTGATTTAGATAAATGCGCAAAAAAAAAGGGAGATGAGTGCGAAGGAGTCTGTGGCGCAGGTGGTTGGACCGATCCTCAGGAGGTAGAGGTTGATGGTTCGATTCCCCGAGTGCCGCACCTGAGTAACGTTGGAGGTCCCCAAGGGCGGGGGAGAGGAGGTCCCCAAGAGTGGGGGAGAGGCGTGAGTGAGATGTGTGAGTGAAGGGGGGGGCAGGGCGGTGTGGGCCCCCCCCGAAAAATCAGAGAGTGCAAGGATGGGTTATGCGTAGGAGATGGAAGAAATTTTGCAGTTTGGGAAGAATGAAAGAAGAATATTGTTTAATGACTATTATTTGAACTTCTACTTACTTCTTTCTTACTTCTTACTTCTACTTATTTACTTCTTACTTCTTTCTTACTTCTACTTCTTACTTCTAGTTACTACTTCTTACTTCTACTTATTTACTTATTTACTTCTTACTTCTTTCTTACTTCTACTTCTACTTCTACTTACTTACTTCTACTTCTACTTACTTCTACTTCTTCTTTCTTACTTCTACTTTCTTACTTCTAGTTACTACTTCTTACTTCTACTTCTACTTTCTTACTTCTACTTTCTTACTTCTAGTTACTACTTCTTACTTCTACTTATTTACTTCTTACTTCTTTCTTACTTCTACTTATTTACTTCTTACTTCTTTCTTACTTCTACTTCTTACTTCTAGTTACTACTTCTTACTTCTACTTATTTACTTCTTACTTCTTTCTTACTTCTACTTCTTACTTCTAGTTACTACTTCTTACTTCTACTTATTTACTTCTTACTTCTTTCTTACTTCTACTTCTACTTCTAGTTACTACTTCTTACTTCTACTTACTTCTTTCTTACTTCTAGTTACTACTTCTTACTTCTACTTCTTTCTTACTTCTAGTTACTTCTTACTTCTTTCTTACTTCTACTTCTACTTACTTCTACTTCTTACTTCTACTTACTTCTTACTTCTACTTCTTACTTCTAGTTACTACTTCTTACTTCTACTTACTTACTTCTTACTTCTTTCTTACTTCTACTTCTACTTACTTCTACTTACTTCTTACTTCTACTTACTTCTTTCTTACTTCTACTTCTTACTTCTAGTTACTACTTCTTACTTCTACTTACTTACTTCTTACTTCTTTCTTACTTCTAGTTACTTCTTACTTCTTTCTTACTTCTACTTCTACTTACTTACTTCTACTTCTACTTACTTCTACTTACTTCTTTCTTACTTCTACTTCTTACTTCTAGTTACTACTTCTTACTTCTACTTACTTACTTCTACTTACTTCTTACTTCTAGTTACTACTTCTTACTTCTACTTCTTTCTTACTTCTAGTTACTTCTTACTTCTTTCTTCTACTTCTACTTACTTACTTCTACTTACTTCTTACTTCTACTTACTTCTTACTTTCTACTTCTAGTTACTTCTTACTTCTATTACTTCTTACTTCTACTTCTACTTTCTTACTTCTAGTTACTACTTACTTCTTACTTCTACTTCTACTTTCTTACTTCTAGTTACTACTTCTTACTTCTACTTTCTTACTTCTAGTTACTACTTCTTACTTCTACTTCTACTTTCTTACTTCTACTTTCTTACTTCTAGTTACTACTTACTTCTTACTTACTTCTACTTCTACTAACTTACTTCTACTTACTTCTTACTTCTACTTACTTCTTTCTTACTTCTACTTCTTACTGAAAATGCACTTTTGTACGTCGCTTTGGATAAAAGCGTCTGCTAAATGAATGTAATGTAATGTAATACTTCTAGTTACTACTTCTACTTCTACTTACTTCTACTTACTTCTTACTTCTAGTTACTACTTCTTACTTCTACTTCTACTTTCTTACTTCTACTTTCTTACTTCTAGTTACTACTTCTTACTTCTACTTTCTTACTTCTAGTTACTACTTCTTACTTCTACTTCTACTTTCTTACTTCTAGTTACTACTTCTTACTTCTACTTCTACTTTCTTACTTCTACTTTCTTACTTCTAGTTACTTCTTACTTCTACTTACTTTCTTACTTCTAGTTACTTCTTACTTCTACTTTCTTACTTCTACTTTCTTACTTCTACTTAGGCTACTTCTACTTACTTCTTACTTCTACTTTCTTAATTATACTACGTCTAATTATACCTACTTAATTCTAATTATACAGACTTACTAATTATACTTATTTACTTACGGCCCATTACGTGGTTAGCCCTTCCTTTTGGTCTTCATGGCCAGACCTCCCTGCTCTTAGTGCTTTATCATTTGAGAGTATTTTTTTGTGTTTTGTTAAATTCATTTGCTTGTTTATTCTACCTCGGTGTGGTGTCCTATTAATAATTCTCTGCCTCATGGTAGAGTAGTGATTTCTGTGCAAATAATGAGCAGGACAAACACACGCATCAACAAGTTAAAGAGTGATGTATTACTGTACAAATTTATTTATTACCCCATTTAAAATCCCAGATATTATGCTTAAAATACAGAACATATTGTCTCATTTACAAATAAAAATAAACTGTTGCCAACACTTTCAAATCATGTGTGGTTACGGACAGCTACCTATAACTTGTACCTTAAATATTATTTCTATAGTAAAATATATTTGTTGTACAATATTTCAAATGTATTGCATGGATACATTACATTACAGATCTGGATAGCGTTCCAGTTTTATGGAGTTATGTTGTCTGCAACTGACTCAACAGCACTGTGCTTAACAACACATCAATATACCAAAGTACCGTTACAACCCCACGAAAAGGAAACACACACGGCAATGCAAACGTATATACAATCAAACATAACCATCTAAACAGTCATCAGAGAGAACAATCAGGATAAATAAAATGGAATAAAAATAAAATGACTCAAAATATAGCTATTTACATCGGAATATATTTGACGGCAAAACATTTTTACGACAACGTTACACCAGTTTCGTTTGTTTGCATAAGCCATGCTAAGCGGCTAAAACCGTCCATTAATACTTAAAATTACCATTTAAAAATGCACTTTCTTCATGTTTCTCAAAAAACAATTAAAACAACCAGATACAGCTCTCTCCGGAACATAGGAAACAATAATTAAGGTACTTATTGTGCGCGTAGGACAAGAAAAACAGGGCTAACCACACGGCAGCGTCCCGAAAAGGTAAACATTTGGCGTGACGAAAACGGAAGCAGGATGTGTGTTACCGATAACGCGTCCCACTTGCCCCACCTACACGAAACTCTAGTTCTGCACATCCTAACAAATGTGTCCTCCTACCATATCAAACTTAATATAAAAAGGCTCAGTGAAACCTACTTAAAAATGATTAATGATGCATATTTCTATCTTCATTTTAGTGGCTTCAACTAAATCATAAAGTATAATATTAAACCCACACTTACTTGAATAAACATGATTTCCATTTCCTTGAATGAAATCAAAAATTAGGCATGTAGAATTTGGGCTTTTTTTTTCCATTTTTGGACATAGCTAAATACCGTTAGCAAAATATATGTTTCAACGCATAAGACACATTAGAAATTCTGGAGCCAATAAGTAGATCAACTAGAAACCATTGGATATCTGAACATGCGTGCGCACAGTTGCATGGAGGACAGTCCAAGAAAAAACGAATGTCACGATTAAAGAGATGAAGTTTGAAGGTTGCACTCGTGCTTTAAAGTCTATAAATCCACCTTATGGAGATGGGAATGATACTGCTGAATTCACATTCTCTTATATGTTTTTAACACAGTTCGGATAGCTGTACTCGTCTTGTATGTTAAAGGGGAAGTCTTTGGTATCATGCAGGTGGAGCAGTAGGAGGAGGAGGATGAGGAGGATGATCAGGCTGATGAAACCAAGAGAAAGCGCTTGAACCCAGGAGCCGGCATCACCAGCAAGGTCGTCGTGACGTCCGAGAGCGGGCTGCAGGCCAGCGACCCGACCAGGTGTGGGCACCATTGCGCACAATTATCATTTTGCACCATTTAGTCTACCTCAAACACTGCCACATTTTCCTGTTTTCAGGGATTTTTCTGTTCACCTGTTATATGTCCCAGTGGGGACTTGCCAGCATATGTAATGCTGTTCCTGAATTTATTTTACTCAATGAGGTTCTGATTCTGCACACACATGCTGTACACATGTAGAACTCACACACGTACACAGAAGATTGTCGCACAAGAACTGTTCAGTGTACAGTTATGGGCAGTTATCGCAGAAAGGCTGAGGTACTGATAATTGTTTATACATTTTTTTTTATCCCTAACATATGGCTACGTCTGTCCCCCCTCCCTCCGCATCCCTGCCTGTCCCCTGTCCAGCATGTTCTTGGTGGACCACGCATGGACGTACCGCGTGGAGAACGCTCGACAGCAGCTGGAGCAGATTCCGGGCCTCCTGCACCGCATGGCCAACCTCATGGGTGTTCCCTTCCACGGGGAGGCGCTGGACGAGGAGGCGGTGGAGGAGGTGCTGACAGATGTGGAAGTACAACCAGACCTACCAGCTTTCTCAGGGGGTGAGCACCCACTTCCCATTGCATATTTCTTGGCCCGATTATACCTACTTCTAATTATACTTCCTTACTTCTAATTATACTTACTTCTATACCTACTTCTAATTATACCTACTTCCTTACTTCTAATTATACTTTCTTCTATACCTACTTCTAATTATACCTACTTATTTACTTCCTTACTTCTAATTATACTTACTTCTATACCTACTTCTAATTATACCTACTTCCTTACTTCTAATTATACCTACTTCTAATTATACCTACATATTTACTTCCTTACTTCTAATTATACTTACTTCCTTACTTCTAATTATACTTACTTCTATACCTACTTCTAATTATACCTACTTCCTTACTTCTAATTATACCTACTTATTAACTTCCTTACTTCTAATTATACTTACTTCTATACCTACTTCTAATTATACCTACTTCCTTACTTCTAATTATACTTTCTTCTATACCTACTCTATACCTTTTAATTTACTTCCTACTTCTATTACTTCCTTACTTCTAATTACTACCTTACTTCTATTACTACTTCTAATTATACCTACTTCCTTACTTCTAATTATTCCTACTTCTATACCTACTTCTAACTATACCTACTTCTAATTATACCTACTTATTTACTTCCTTACTTCTAATTATACTTACTTCTATACCTACTTCTAATTATACCTACTTCCTTACTTCTAATTATTCCTACTTCTATACCTACTTCTAACTATACCTACTTCTAATTATACCTACTTATTTACTTCCTTACTTCTAATTATACTTACTTGGTGTTTTGGTGTTTGTGAAGATCCTTTTTGTTTGGTAAACTTTGTGGGTTTTCTTTTGTTTTAGTTTGTGTTTTAGTTTATTTATTCTAATAAATGTCTGGGTTTGTGTTTTTAGATCAGTTTCTGTTCTGTTTTTGGTGCATTTGGATTTTTTGTTTGCAGCCTGTTGAAGGGTTCAATTCTACAATATTCGTGACAATCTTCATTTATCAAAAACTCCATACAAAACTCTACCAATTTTTATTCATCCAACAAAGGACGAATAAAAACAGCAATTGGAATGCACCCGCATTGACAACGTGTAATTCCAGATGTAAATTTCACACATTAAACAAGGAGGTTAAAAAAAAGATGAAACGCACCCCAGGTCAATTGTTTTTTTTTTTGGTAGACCTTAATGTTCCTTCTCTCCCACAGAACCTATTTGTTGGTGTTTGCATTCCTCCACTGACGCTGGAAATCAATGGTGCTGCAGTCTCTGGAAGGACAGCAGAGGACGCTCTCAGCAGTCAGGGAGGACCTTGGCAGCAACCTGCTTATGAAGACAGAGGAGACAACACCACACAAAAAACAATGGCTCAATCAAGTCAAATAGATCATACAAAGCAGATTTTGTGCTGTTATGATTCATTGTTGATCAGAAAAAAAACAGGATTCCACAAGAGTATCAATTCCGAACATTGGCAAATGGCAAATGTGCATGTAGTTCACAATTCCATCACTAGAGGTCAGTGACAGCATTTTCTTTACAAGGTTTAAGAGAAGCGCAACATAGCAATGCTCTTATGGGGGGGATGTGAAATCCAAGCCTGTAAGCTCTGCAGTGTATGCTGGATATCAGTGTGTTTCAGTAAGTCTCAGTGCTTAGGTCTTTCAATGGAGCTTGTTTTCAGGGCCTAAATTGCTCGCTGGTTGAAAGGATACAAATGGATGGTAAATGGACTGCATTTATATAGCGCTTTTATCCAAAGCGCTTTACAATTGATGCCTCTCATTCACCAGAGCAGTTAGGAGTTAGTTACTTCGACACGCCCAGGGCGGTGATCGAACTGGCAACCCGACGACTGCCAGACAACTGCTCTTACCTCCTGAGCTATGTTGCCCCATATGGATACAACAAACACTCGCAGACATTGGAGCCCTCCAGGACTGGAGTTTAAAGGCCATGCCCTAACACAAATTCAGTGTAACGGTCTTGCAAGCGGTTGCTTAAATAGTAGCGCTGATGTGTTTTTCTAGAGATAATGCATCAGTTTGACTCACACAATCAAGTCCATATTTCCATAAAGTCGATTTTTATAAAGTAGGATTGGTGTGTAATTGTCTTTGCTGGATTCATACAGTGCAGTTCTGGGGTCCAGGGGTTAAACAGAGCAGGCAGTCAAATATGAAATAAAAAAATACTGTCAATCAAAATATTACAGACCGTCAAAACCTTGCTAAAATGTTATGCCATGTATGGAACATACTTTGTTACTCAGTTTAAACACTCAGCTTCTCATTATGATCAAGAAATGAACATTACTGTATTGATTGCTTCATTGCATTCTGAGGATTTAAGTAAGACTTTAAATTAATATACAAATTTAACATTTATGCTTTCATATGTATTTCCCAACTGCGTGGTCCAAAAAAAAAAACAAAAACCGAATGTGTACATTTCATTTTATGATGATAAACATGCCACACTTTCGGTTCAGTGACATAATTCTAGGAGTAGGGATCGGTTGATCGGTCTTGACACAAGGCCGCTGTTTAACGCAGAATATAACCATTTCACAGCGGGCTGTTGGTGACGATGCTCCGCTGACACACTTCCGTAGCAGAGGGAGAAAAAAACAAACAAACAAACAAACAAAAACCAGAGAACACTGTTAGCACAGACTTCATTTACAGGCAAGGGTGGAACAAAACGAGCCAATAAAACCTGGTGTGCCTTATGGTGGAAACAGCAGTGTTGCATGGGAGAAAGCAAACTGAGCTCTCCTTTATTATTTTAATATGCAAATCCCTAGAAGATAAATCTTTTATGTATAAGAATGAACTCTGCTGACACCATTGCACACTTTAGCTACATGAAGACTTGAAATAGGTTTTAAGTAAACACGCTGGCCATAAAATAAATAAATTACAAGTTGAGATATGTCATATTGATGAAGGCCTCCTGGCACATTTACATTTGTTTGCTGTGCCAGAGTCTGCCTTTGATAAGCTGTAGCCAACTATGACAGAATGTATTTGCTAAAAGAGAAAGTAAACAAATTAAAGGCTATTGCAGACAAAGGGATGTGTCCTTCTGTTTCACACTGAGCGGGTACTGTGTATATGCGTTGCATTGTCTTATTCTCTGACATAGCATCTTCTGTGCTTCTCTTATAGAGACACATTGCTTAATCTAGTTGCAGAAGTAAATTATTCACATCAGAATTAAATTAGTCACTTTTCATTAATATCACTGTTTCATAGAACCGTCATATGATGCGGTGGATAACATTGTCTTCAGGCACATGCATATTCCACCAAGATTTCAGATTTGACTTTTTCTGGCATTTAGCTGACGCTCTTATCCTGAGCGACATACAGAATTACATTGTATACACTACATTACATTGTGTAGTCTTTTCCATTCAAGCAACTGCAACACTACACTTTTAAAAATCTCTTTAGCCATTAAAACTGGTTATGTAGCTACTGACTCCTAGTCGTAACGTCACATTGTTATGATGATTGCATTAATTTATTCATATTTTTTACTTTCGCCAAGCGACGAAGGTGAAACATTGAACTTCTCGTGTCATTTAATAGAATAATTCTAATTTATCGCAGTTTGAACTAAGATGGCGCTATGAGCCAGGTTTATGCCCTGTTTATGACTCGCTACTATTAAATTTGACCGTAGCCCTGATAGGGGAGTGACTTGTACACAAATATTACCCTACTCTTCAGATCACCGCAAGGCTGGTGTTGTGCAGTCCTTATTTTCAAAAGTCACTAAATAAATTAAGGTGGAATTGCCTTCCAAAATAGTTCGGCTCGTTGCCTTTAATTATAGGACACGTCGGGCGTAGGCTACAATTGGACATTATAGAACTGGCTATTTCCAACGGATGTACACAAATATAACAATACGTGCAAAGAGTACAGTCCTAAAGTTGTAGCCGACTAGCCTACTTGTTTTGTTATTTTAGCCGCTTTTACTCCCTGTCTTTTCTGCGAACGTTTAATATATGGCTTGCTAACATGAAATCTTGGTTCTTATTTTTCCAGAATTATACATTAATTTCCTTATCTGACTTACAAGAAAAGTCTAATTCTAATATTTGTGCTTCTTCGTTGCGTACTTCGTTTTCGGGTTTAAAATCTATGTTCACCTTAAGTAACGTGGGCGTCTCCGTTTTCTTTAACCAATGAATGCCCTTCTCTGTTTAAATAGCTCTGGGTGTCAATCATTTTTTTCTCAGTCAGCCTGCTTTCAATCGCCATATTGGGTACTGAAAAGGCTTGTCTGTTCTTTCCTCTGTTACTACAAACCGAAATTGACAGGAGTGGGTTTTGCAAGTGCACTTTGTTTTGATGATCCGTGGAGATTTCTTTTGCTCGCATTGCCGCATTGACCGCTCTATCGCAGAAATTCATTTTTAACGCATGGCATGCCTGCGTTAGCTTTGATCTCAGTCGTTTTCGCCAGTTTTGGATCGCACTAAAGTCGGAGTAAATACGTATTTTCACTCGTTTGTTTGGTCCGTTTTTTTCACACGCGGAAAATGTCAAACGTTCGTCTTTCAAATGGAAGTCCGACTTTGGAAAGGATGAATGCCAGGCTGTCGGATAACCCAAAACCTTCCCACTGCAGAAACCTGTTCGGGTCGGTGGATCCCGAAGAGTTAAGGAGGGATTTAAAGGAACATTTGCAAGAGATCGAACAGGCATCATCTGCCAAATGGAATTTCGATTTTAAAAATCACAAGCCGCTCCCGGGTGGGAGATACGTTTGGCAACCGCTGGATAGTAAAAGTTTGCCCGATTTTTACAGTAGACCACCACGGGCTTCGACGGGCATTTGCCGTTCTGGGAATAACAACGTGGATCTTAATGGGAATCATAATTGTGTGATGGTGATTCCCTGTCAAGAGACCACTGGAGACAGGCTTTCCAGTGAAAAAACGGAGGAATCAGAAAGTCAGATGGGTTGCCGAGACCAACGCAGCGGACAGAGGAAAAGACCAGCAAGCCGGGGTAGCTACATTGTTGTTTTGGCTCAAAATGATTTTAAGGTGGCGGTCTAAACATCGATTGAAAACGTACTGTATTCATTCAGAAGAAATCACAAGGCATAGTAGCCTAGATTACGATTCTGTTAGTACTGCCCAGTGTTTAGCCTACATGGTAGTGTTGTACACCCGAGTTTTGGTATGCATATTCCCTCATTCTCGTTTGAATTGTCTGCCATTATGTCCATATTGTTGATAGCCTGTATGGAAAAGGGGTGCAGATTAGCCTACTGCCCATTGAGTATAATTACCAATGTAATGTATGCATGGCGACACAGACACAGGCTACAGTGTGTATTTTAGTTATTGATTCGCTTGAAAATGTATCCATTTCATATTGTTGGGACACCACTCACTCATGATTCGTGTTACTACGGTATGCAAATGCGGATAGCATGTAGGCTACACGTCAAACCTTCAAAACAAACCGAAAGGCGGCCGTTATGCATGGGTTTCACGTAGGCTATGGGAAAATGGTTGGACTTCGCTTGTTAGCTAACGGATTTTCTCCCCCTTTTCTGTTCTAGAACAATCGTCTCAAAATAAAAGGTCACGCACAGATGAATGTGTCAAGACCGGGCAACGAGCAACTTCAGTAGAACACACACCTAGGAAATCCAGCCGAAGGCGCAGACGTAAGCATTGTAAAGGTAAGCTGATTTATGGATACACTGATATCTTACCTTAACTGTTTGCCGCGGAGTTTTTTTTTTCCAAACTGTCAAGCAGAAGGAGCAAAAATATAGTCTACGTAGGAGTTGGTTTACTATTTGACCCCGTTCTTGGAGCACCGCCGTTCGCTCTAAATATACCTGCAGATGTGTTATATACTGAGTAAATTTTGCTGAGATAAGGTGCCACCTCTTCAGTGATCTTGTCTGGTGAATAGTTTGGTGAAAGAAAACATCGAAGTAGACTCCCTATAACTGGCAGGAATCAAACTGTTAATTTAGGTCAAAAATATTTACCAGGGTTACATAAATATTTTTTGACGCATTTAATTGTCAGTTTAGTGTAGACTTTACAAGTGGACATAATGACGATAAACACTGGCTTCGCGAGCTTCGTAACGTAACGTCCCGCGTTCTATTATTTATTTGTATTTACATACACAGTTAGTGTTAATGGAAACTATGTTTGTCTTTTAGGGAGCCCGTATTCAAAACTATTAAGGATTATATAAAGGACTGGAATGTAAAGGCGGTATCAATCGCTATAATTTCATCTCAAAGATGCCTGAAAGGGGTTAAACGCTTCAGGATTTGACACACACGAGTTAGACTACTATGACTACAGCAAGGCTGAGTTTCCGACGAACTGTAAACAAGCGTCCCTCTCTGAAAAACACTATAGTAACACGTCAGCAACTGTTTCCTCGAAAATGAAGGGGCAGGTTTCAGAGCATTGTAGCCTACTGTGTACACGTACACTGCCATGCCCCGAGTGATTTCAGACTCTCACTGATCTGTAAACGGTGAAATTGACAATCGATTTAGCACGTGCTTCCATAAGCATACACTGTGCATTCTCGATAAAGATATGCTTGCCACAGATTGAGCAACTTTAGGTCTACTTGATTTGGGTTTTTAAAAGAAGTTTATGCTATTCTAAAACACCAAATTATGCATTTCAGAGCAAATTCCATTTTGCATGCTCACAGGTGGATAGTTAGGCCAGAAGTTTATGATTTCATGCTTATCCTACTCGACAGTACATGTATACTATTAGTCAGCTGAATATTGTTTATTTTCTCACACAATCAGCTATTTGGTCAGGATATTTAGGAGACCTATGTGAAGATACTAACTTTTTATTTATTTGACATTTATCCAACAGAGCAGAAGATGTAATTCCCCTTTTCATTGAAAACTTCAGTGCTCGATGAAGAGGAACTACATTTCTAGAAAAACAAATGCATATCGACTCCCATGGACGGGGATGCTGTACAAGCACTGAATACAAACACTAAACTTCTGGCACTCAAAGTAACTGCCTCTAAAGCAGTCAATGTAGCAGTGTGCAATTAGGTTTTCTCCTTTTTTGCTCATTTTTTTTACTACCTGTGTACATAGTCTCTTTTCAAGTGTAGCACATAAAACTTAAGATACAAATTTCCTTTATATTAAGCAGTGTGAATTTGATTCGACTTGAATTGCAGTAGGTTTTCTTTTCCTCTTCTAAAATGCTGTCATTTTTTGTGAAGTCGTGTGTGACAATTCATACAAAGAATCATAGAAATATCCTCAGCAGGGTTTTCAATGTCCCCAACCATAATGCCTTTTCATAAATTTAACTGAGCCCAGGTATAGAGTGCTGTGAGTACAAGACCTGTTTTTCTAAAGAGGGTCACTTAACACAAGGTCATTAAAACGGTGTAATTGATGAGATCCAGGCTATTTCATATGTCCACAAGAATAGAGGCATGAAACCTACCTACCAGTGATTTACAGATGCCATTAAAACCCAACCAGCTATTTTAGCCCTGCTGTCTGTGCAGACAAGACATCGAAATGCTGTAACACAAATTCTGCCAAAGTTACTCTGCTCATTTCTGTTATTCTCTCCTGATTAGAACAGCACACATCCCCTTTTTATGAGTATGGGGATCCAGTCTGAAGTATTCAGCAACTGAATAATTGAAGGCAAGGCATAAGGTCAATTCACAGTATTAATTGTTCACAAGCCGCTGGTGAATGTGCTGAAGTGACTTATTTATACATTTTGTGTGAATTTATACAATGCTTTGATTTACATTTAGTGTCCTCCTGATTCAATAAATTGCAACATCAAAATTATTTTATCAGAGAATATTGTATCCCCCCACCCCCAATCAGACATGAAAAAATATTTATTGTTATGCAGTTCAGTGTGACAGAGAAGGAAAACTTGGGAAGATGTGTTGTGTTTTCTGTCTTTGACAATTATACTGATCTAACAGAAATACATGAATCCTTTTTTTGTGGAATTTTTTGCCCTGCATCACATAGCACTATATTTGACTAGAAAAGGAAATTCTTCATCTTTTAAAAAGGAAATTACACTGCCTGTGTATTTGTGTAAAACTTTGAAGTGTACCTGTGTACATAACTTTGTAAAAACACAGAGAAATTATACTAACTTATTTATGTCAAGCTTTTTTTTATTTAGAAGAAATGGGTTTTGTTTATGGTTATCCAAAGTGGCATTTGTGCTTTTTTGGGGGGTAGTTTCTCAATGTTTTTTTTTTCCCTCTCATTTTTAATTAAAACATGTAAGGTTGCAAACTGAGCCTGAAAATACAAAGTGCATTTTGTAATGTGTGTTTTTAAAAATTGCAATCGACTAAAAAATAAAATGAAATTGAGTATTATTTTGGCTATTGTTGCATCAGGTATATCTGAATAAACAGCTTTTTTTCCCCAAAATGGTGATATAAAATAAAATTCTACATGTATTAAGATGCATTCAGAACTATTTTATACATTAAATGTAGCTGATAATAAACAGTTGGCACTATATGTAGCTCCAGGCACACTGGTATTTAATATTTTCACATCACACCCCATTGAGCAAGTAGAAAGCACAAGGTGTACATATGCCTAAGGAATGTCATCTCATTAAGATAAAAATGAATAATCTTGTATCACAATTATTGTTCTTTATTGTAATTTTGTATTCTTGTATATGAAGAGTTTAGGGTCCACCTACACTTTCAGCGTGAGAATTTTGAAAAAAAAGAAGAAAAAAAAAACTTCTCTTTGGGAGATTGGTTCAAAGGGTGTGTTTGACACATTACAGACCATCAATAAGAAAAAGGCCTTTTGCACTTTCCTTTTTTTTTAGAGAGAGCTGAGAAATGATGCAAGACCTACACAAATTACATGATGAGGGGTTTCATCATTATGAAATGTCCCCAAGACGTCTTATACACCAAAAAGGTTAGTCTAAAGAATAATAGTATTTCATTGCAATTATTCAGCACCTCTACAGATCTCTAAGCACATTTAATGTGTAGGGGGACACTCAGATCAACCACCACCATCCACGTTGAGTTCATTACTTTTAATTACATCTAGCTTGCAGATACCGTCAGTGACGAGGTGGCACGCCCGCGAAAATCAGCTCCTAATTAGTCGCAGCAGTAGCAACAATGAGCTGCAAATCAGTAAGATATTCTACTATCATATTTATTTATGACGAGATTAGACGATGCACGTTTTTCCCTTTATGTCGGTGACATCACATTTGAATAGTGATCGTGAAATACATAATGCTAATAAGATTAGATTCTTTGCACACACGTTTCATTCTTCTTATTTTAGATAATATTTTGCCTCGAGAAATATGATACAGTAAAAGATAATTTTACGTACTACAACCGAAGCACACATTATGTTAGTTGGAGTGGCCACGGTTGTATAAACTCCTACAAAAGCAACGCTATATAAGTTGGAAACTACGAGTCAAATTATATGACCTATAATACTTAGACAGTACACTTTAAAAATGTTTTCAGTATTAGTGTGAACAATGAAACTTCCGTGGATTTTTAGACCAAGAGTTCACACTGCAATATACTTGCAGAGGAAAACATCATAAATATGTTTTTTTTTTTTATTGTTCGCAAAGACACGATCATTAAGGACATTATAATTGCAATGGCGGTATGTAGCTAAATCGAAGCGCGTTCTCCAGTTTGTAAAATGCGTTTATCAAGTCAACGTTGCTCAGTGTCGAGATTTCTGCAACGGGTAACTTCCCCACCCAAGTTTCTACTGACGTTGGCCAGTTCCAAATCAATACTTTAGTTCGAATCAATGATTATATATCCTCTGATTCAGGATATTTTAGAACTTCGTCCCATATAATGCACTTTAATATTCCAAATATAAGAACCCAAAATATACTGAAATTATACTGTATGGCTGCCTGTCCTTACTCAGTTTGCAGAGATTCGACCCTGATAAATCGGAGAAGAGGAAAACAAGGGCACGTCCTTGAGAAGCAGAAACGAAGTGACTGACGTCTGAATGAGCCAATGAGAGAAGCAATAAGAAAAGCAGACCACTTGCGGCAGCCACTAATATGAACCTTTCTGTCGATTTGAACTGCGTACAGCTACAGCAGCGTTCAAATTGAGCTGTACGGAGCGTTTTCGACTCGAAGCACAACCCTGAAGTCACGTCCATTGGACGGAGAGTATTTTTGCTGATGCAAGCAAGAAAAAAAGAGAAAAAAAAGTCAAAGGTGTGGTTTCTTTCTGATGCAGCCAGAAGTAGCAAGGGTATTTTCGCTACTGACAATGATTTCCCTTCGAACACGTCATTTTTTTATGCAGAGCGTAGGCTATAGCGCGCGCATAAAGTATTGCAGGCTTCGAAGTATCAGAATGCATGATGAAATCCATCGACCATTGACCACTAATCATTTTAAAGGTTTTAAGGCAACTAAACAATTCTGTTTTAACAGGACACCAAATACTAGGCTATTTCGATGCGACTCTATCCCGTTCAGAACGACTTCAGAATGTTGAGCAGAAAATAAAGTTACATGTGTGTGAATAAAATCATGATGGCCAAAGTTGGGGATTGCTTCCAAGAGTTTTCTTTAGCATCCTAAATAGACAATGCATATATATCAACACCGTTGATCACATCCTAGAACATCTTAAAACAACTTGGTGATTGAACATACAAATCTATTTCTAAGGTCCCCTTTAATCCTTAAAAAAGAAGTATTCAATAGAATATACTTATAAAGTTCTCAGAATGCTTCTATTGGTTCTGAAGTTTCTCTACAGAGAAAATGTTATCATAATAGGCCATTTCATGTCAAATATTAAACCTGGCCTTGAGGAGTGGGTATATCAACAGTTTATCTTGTCACCTAAAAAAAAAAATCACTGAAATGATATTGGTGAGCCAGCAGGTGACACTCTTTCCACCCTTAGAATATTGAAATATATATATTTAAAATTTACAAAAACAAAGTCCATATTAATTTTGAATATCCCTACAATAAATGGTTTATCTCTGGAGCTTACCCATTAGCAAACAGTGCTCCCCTAAAACTGTCCACATTCTCTAGTGAGTGAGAGCAACTCTGCAAAACTGACTGCATATTGACTACACAAAGGAGGAAAGGCTAAGTAGCAGAGGTGATGGGCTGCTCACCAAAGAGTTACTATTTTGATGTCCATTATTATCAGGCATTAATTATTATTAGACATTCTCTGATTGATGGCTTTACAATGGACCAAATACAGTGTCTACGTGGACGTAATGCAATCAGTCCATCAACCTATGAGTAAGACAGGACAAAGATGAGAACAGCACAAAGTTAGTAATGGCTAGTCTAGTGGTTAAGTTAATACCACATACAGACACACACAGCTAAATGCACATGTGCACACACATACACACACAAGCAGAAACATGCACACGCACACGTGTGTACTCCTGAAAGGTATTGTGGAAGAACAAATAGTCTGTCCTTACATGATTTGATTACAATAACTGTTAACAAGTTAAATACTCTGTTGGTTTGCGAAGAGAAGACTATTCTCAGAATCAAAATGTTGAATTGTGATCTGTGTACCAAGTACTGTATTATTGTAGTACACTAATACAACACATGGTTAATTTGGTACAGAGATATCAATTCAATAACGATGTCTATTCTATGCTGTTCTGTGAAGTTTTTAGTGACATGGTAAGGGTTTGAATACACAAGAAGCGAGACAGCGCTGCACTATACTCTTAGAAAGACAAAAGCCACCCCCCGCCCCTTCTAGTGCCTCCAGCCCGGGGGGGTCAGCAGCAGGTGTCTGAACGCACATCTCTCTGCTGACAGTAAACCTTCAGTTAACAGTGTCACCAGGGCATTCGCACAATGCGATGTGCATGGGGATCTGAATTAGATATTTTATTAATAACAATAAAAAATAAAATAAATAAATAAATAAAATAGCCAGACTGCTTAGCCTCAGCAACGGCCTTGTTTTCCCTCTTTTGTGTCAACAAGTCAGACGCATTCATTGCAAATGGAACATTACGGGCATTGTAATTACAGGTTGGCAACAAACTCGCCCATTACCATTACCCCCCAAACCCCCCACCACCATCCCCCCACCCCCACCCCCCCGGTGGGGACCAGAGCATGAAGACGGAAAGATGTCGTCACCTATAGATTACTGTTGCCAGGCACCCAAAGAAAATGCAGGAACACCGTGGAAGAACACACCTATTCTACAAAATGCTCCCATAAAAAATAATTTACCGAAATGAACAAAAAATTCAGCTGAATAAAAAAAAATGAGACAAAAAGGATATGAAAGGCTTGTGCGCACACCGTGCACTTCTCATGACGAGAACCTGCGAGTTTCTTTGGCTTCGTTCCTCGCCCTTGTACATTCTGAAAATCAAATTTGTTTTCTTCTTCAAATGGAGGGAAAAAAGGAAGATAAAGCCGTATGCAAACAGACTTTCAGCGTGCGAGGTGCGCCGTGGTTAGGAAACTCCGTGGCAGCTTCCTGTTGTGTAAGTTGCCAGCTGTAGTTGCGGCACCGAAGCGGCCTGTCTTGGCCAGCCCTTTGCACCAGGATATTTCACTGGCATTGCACATGTAGGACAGTGTTGCAAAAGCCCCTCACTGCTGCAATGGTTAGGGTTCGGGCTAGGGGGTCTCACTTGGCCCGGTGTCACCTTCTATAAGTTCTAAATCGAGTCCTAAATGTCTGTATCTCTGGGAGGATAACGAAGTTTGACCAAAACTGTGAGCACGTGTAACCATGGCCTGGTTTCCAATCACCACTTGTCCTTGAGTTTGACTCAAATAAACGCAACCACTAAACAAGTTAGGCAAGTTACTTTTTGGTTATTGCTGAACTTGCTAAGAAAAGAAAAAAAAACAGCATGCAATTGGGCGTCAATATGCAAGGACAAATATTGACTGTAGCCAGGTCTTACCCAGCATAGCAACACAACTTCACGAAAACACCATCGTATAAACTACCAGCTTAAAGGGGACAGGGGGTAAGGGTTGAGGAGAATAAGAATCTAATGCATCTGAATAACAGAGAACCATAAATGGCCAAAACAGACCTGCGGCTCATTTATGCATGGATATTGTGTAGAACTGGGATGTCCAATTTTATCCAAAATGGGCAAGTGTTGGTCTTAGTGCTTTTTGAGATTGGATGCGATTGTGTACTGGTGTGGAAACTAGATGTGTAAGTCAATTTAGCAGACTTGTCAATGCTCTGGGTCGACTCTACTGGTTAACCCTTAAGGTGCTAAGGTGTGAGGTCACAAATATGTGATAAGAATGTTCTTAAACATTCCAATGCCAATAGAATAATCACTACTGGTAGCTGAAAGCAATGGAGTTCTAGAACACTCGCTTAGAATTTTGAAAAAACAAACATTCCAAAAACCTACTCTTCACAGGGTTAAAGAATGTTTAACAGCAGAGCACAAACAGGAAGACACCTGCGCTACTTCTGACGGTTCTGAGGAATGCTTGTTCACAACAATCGGGTTTCTCCTCTGTCAGTTTTTCTTAGTCTCTCATTTCTCTCTTATCAGTCCCTTACATCTCATTTTCATTTTATTTGTTTTTAGTTTTTTAATCTCTACATTATCCATTTTCAGTTTGAAATGGCTTTACTCATTTTAAAACAAAACAGTGGCTTGGATTCAATAAACATTTTCTTTTTAACTTTCATGTACAAATAAGGGCAACTGCGGCACTGTTTTTCGCTTCACAAACGTAGTTTGGCAAGTTAGTAGTAAAGTCTGGAGATAGTGCCAACTGGTGACAGCAATTATAATTATTTGTATAATGTATATGGACACAGTTATCCTCTCTCTCCCTGTCTCTCTCTCTCTCACCCTCCTGCCCCCTCCCTCCCCTCTTTTCCTCTCCGGTCTCACCAATTCAGCCAGTTCCATTGTTCTGTTGTGTTTTACATTGTATTGAAGTGCATTGTGCCGAGCTGCCTCAGTGTTCTGTTGTGTCTGGTTTCAGTAGTACACAATGACCCTGTCTAGGAACCTCTGCACTGCTGAAAATACGCATTTAAAGGGAAGTTTAAAATGACAGAATGCACAGGAATACAGGGCATTAGAGTAGAGCGGTAAAATTAGTTATGTTCTGCTTTATACATAAATAATCTCGACATCTATAACTAGTAAACGCATCTTAACTTCCAGACATCAATAGTTACATTTAGCTGTACATACTCAGTATGTACAGCTCCTGAACACACAGATGTCTGTATTTTGTTGTCGTTCCCTAAGTTTGCTCAGACACACAAAAAGACAAAAAGCCACACACAGGATGGAAACGTGAAACGTCAGAAGTCGGTTTTCATGAATTTTTTCGCTTTCACTTGCTCTGCTTCGGTATTAAAAACACGCAGCAAATATGCAAAACCGCGGCATTGTGTGGAGAGGGGAAGTGTGGAGCACTTCTCCTGGAGCCGCGTGTGCAGCCGCCATCAAAGAACAGCCGCTGCTGGTGGATGACTAACCACCGCTTGCATCTGATTTGAAATTTTCAGGCCGAATGCACTGCACAAAGAAAAATGAACAGATTTGTTTTTAGGGAAGTAAAGATATTTAACAGTACATATTGAAGACACGGGACTGTTATAAAGGCCTACGCTTCACTTCAGATGAAGGTCTTCACCGATGGTGTGACTTTTTTTTGTTCTGCGTGTGATTTGTGCATACTCCTAAGTCCTAATAGAGCATACTCCCAGATGCATAGTCAAATCACTGCATGAAAAAAACTAGTTATGTGCTCAGGAAACACCTTGATATGACAGTTTAAATGAATCAGAGAAGAGAAACGCCAGTGTGAAATGAGAGGGCCACTAAACGAGAGAGCAGTTTTGAATCTCACCAATGGCCTTATTTAAGCTGCTCGCATAAACAGCGTACACTTTATGCTCTGATAAAGCCAACAGAACCAGCTCTAAGTTCTGCAATCTGATTTTGACCCAGTTCCAATGCAAGAGGGCATTTGAGGCCTCCAATTCATGTTTTCCACTGCACGGAGCCAACAGAGCCAATCTGCTATTGTAAAACTTACAAGATGGGAGTAAAAAAAAACCTTTAGAAGAATAGTAAGGGGGAAAAAAAAAAAACCTCAAGAGAATTTTTCAATGGTGAATGTCCTAATTTCCTAATTCCCTTCACTTGGCTCAATCTTCTGAAGTGACGCTAGCAGAATTTCAGAATGCAAAATATTTGCAAGGCTTACAACACAGGCTAGACTTGCACCACAAGCGCACGCGGGAGTGAAACCGAATGAGTCACGTTTAGCAGTGTTCCACAGACACAGAACCTGGCAAGGGGGCCGACACAGAACCTTGAAAGCAGGAGGTTGCAAGATCACCCTACAAAGAAAGCAAGATGCATTACTCAAGGCTTTCAAGAAGCAGCTAATCATTTCTTCACCTCTCGAGATTTGTGCCGTTGTTGAAACCGTAAGTTAAGCGGACAACAGCTTAAGTGATGGCAATCGCCATTGAGATAAAAAAAAAAACTAACACGACATCTCACACTCCAAAAAACATTCTCCCAATAAGCCCCAATAAACTTAGAAGTAACACAATGCACTGTGCTGTCATGCACTTGCATGAGGCGAAGCACAGCAGAGAGAAACATTATTCTAGAACTGCCCAGAAGATCTTGCAGAGCTGATGAAATTGTTTGTGTTCACAGCTGCGTGTTGAAAGAGATCCAGGCATTTTACTGTAACTCACGGTAAAAAAAAAGTCAATAGCAACAGGTTAACATTTTCTTGCAAGCCACAGTTCCTATAGCTCATAGAAAACCTCCGGTTCCTCTCCACGTTTCCTCCACTGACCACAAGTGTCGTCATTAGAAAATCCCCTGCAGCCACTTGCTAGCCTGGGGTTGGTGGGGCGGTGGGAGGGGGGGAGGGGGGGGGGGGGTGGTAGGCGTGTACCCTAGAACAGAACTAAATTTGAATTCAAACATCCATGCTTCTAATCCCTAACGACCTTGTAACACAGTGCAGGTTGATTATGACCAAGCTGGGAGGCGGAGCTGCTGTGGTGTTGCGCAAGACGTGCGCGAGTCTCTTTGAAGCCTGTTTCTCAGTCTGACGGTTGTCTGCCGAATGTCAGCCACCTGCAGACAATCAGAGAACCTTTTTCTCTGTTATCACTTAAAATCCGCAGATAAAACTGCAGGGCAACAGCAGGCGTGTCTCTGAAGTGGCGTCACAACCCTAAACATAGAGTTCTCTCTTCATAAGGGGGGGGGGGGGGCATCAGGATTTAAACAGGAAGCTCTTAAACGAGCCGGTCTTTTTTTAAAAAAATCGTCTGCTGACGAAGAGGTCTTGGGTAGGTAATCCCGAGACACAGATGGTGGTTTCTGGATGCAGACGAAAGCAGCCGCGCAGCCTCTGATGTCTGCAGAATGCAGTAACGGGATCAAAAGGAATGAGTTTTAAAGAGGGAAAAAGGTAGCGGGAGTGATATTCAAAGAGGCTATGCGTTCATTTGAATAACTTTTAACAAAATACACTGAACCGGACCCTAAGTGGTTTATTCTATCGGTTATACTGGCCTGGGCTGTGTGTGAATATGGTTGGATTTTTGTTCGATGTGTTTTCTTGCTGGAGTTCGAAACGCGACTGACTGCTGCTGCTCTGACTAATATTAGTGCTACAGAAACTACCGCCGTGGCAGAAAGGCTGCAGTTACTTTGCCTACAAGCGCCACGTATTTATCCGTCCATAGTAAAACCCGCTGAGCGTGTGTCCTTGACAGAGCCTGCAAACCCGGCTTCACCACTGTACGGCGTATAGAGAAGTCGCGCTGCTTTGAAGCTAGGAAGTGGCCCACTATGACGATGCAAGCAGTGCGCGTTTCTCAGGAAAACACAGGTCGCGACCACATTTTGGGCTGTACGGATTCCAGCGAAGGCGACTCGATAACAACAACCCCCCGCCCCCGCCCCCGCCCCCCCCCCCATGTGTACATCACACTGAGGCCTGTGACACACATTTATCAGGAAATGTTGCTATTTTAACAGATCTGGACTTGCTCTTCATATGAATGGACACTGTCTCACATCCGTTTTGCTAGGATTCATGCCCACGTACACGAAATTAGACGTTCTTTACAGTGACTGGAAGATACACTCTTAGCTTTCTCTCTGACACTAAGGAGAAATTTTCTGGTCAACCACAGGAGAAGGACTCAACACAATTTAACCCAGAACCATTTCCCGCAGCAAAAAAAAAAAAAGGAAAAAAAAAGGCAGCGTTTTAACTTTTAACCTCAACGTTAAGCCGCAAGGCGCCCGCCCGAGTGCCCGTGTGCTAAACGCGGAGGTGAGGTCACCCTGTCAAAGCCCCGAGGCCCTGGTGCCAGGTATGAACTCAGCCAGCGGGATGGGGGGGGGGGGGGGGAGCTCTGAGAGTTCGCTCATTTGTCCCATCCAGTCCAGCTCTCTGCGGGCCGAATTACTTTAGGAAACGGTGACACGGGTTCAGACGCGTGGCGGATCAAAATCGCCGAGTCATTTCCAAAGGAGCGAGGGAAGTGCTGCCGTCAGTCCGCTGACGTTAAGTATGAAACGAGCCCACGCTCAGACAAAACACAGACACATCGCAACAGTGAAAATCTGCTACAGGAGTGTTTTTACAGCGTTGTCCGATGAAAGGGAAAAAGAGTATAAATGTTTAGAATTGGCAGCATTAATCATCATTTTTGCCAAGAGGGCCCAAGACTATGTTATGTTATGCCATTTCCAAGGGGAATAACAGTTTACAAACCTCAGTTTTGTTTTTGGAAGTGCAACCTTCCATCTGTTTTGTGTTCCCATGAACTGACATGATTTTTACAAGGGTGTAAAAAAAAAAAATAAATAAAAAAAGAATCTCTTTACCTCCTCGGCCGTGTGATTTTGGCAATTCAGTGACGGTTGTGAAGAGAGGTTTTGACAGCCCATCTGCGGCTAAGAGACTTCAAGCCAAGTCTTGTCTCCTTCCAAGAAGAGCTCATCCGAGTGTCTCTTCCAGGGAACACAGTTTTCAACACCTCCGGGGCAGTGGTTAAGTGCCCTGATGCTACGGTACGATCATCACGCAGGTGGGAGTCAGGAAAAACCACAGTCAACATGCTGCACCGGTGCATGATGGGAAATCATCCACTCCCCCATTTGCGGCTGTCAGCTGAGTTCCTCTGGAAATGGCTGACGCCAGGGAGGAAGGGTTTCAGTCATTCGGACTGTGACTGCAAGTGCTCCCAGCAGTTCAGCAGTTCCCCCTGATGTTGGATTGGATTGCTGCAGAGTCAACGGAAACGGCAATGGGAGAGGCCAAGAGTTCCAACTGGGTGTTCCAACAAATCTGGAAGAAAGGAGAAAAAAATAATTTGTCAACAAAAATGACATCATTTATGTAATTTAAATATCCAAAATGAAAAAGGATTGGCTCACAAAACGTGCTGCTGTGAACCAGCAAAAATGATAAATCAATCAATCAATTTTTATTTGTATAGCAAAATTATTTAACTGCATGTTTCTGGTTTGCTTACCATGTTACCCTTTCAGGGTCAATGTCTTTAAGGATTTCTGATCTGGTCACATGACTGATTTCCCTAGCCTAAGCCTGGGGTTGATGAGACGCATTTACGGGTGGGGGGGTTAGGGTTAGGGTTGGGTGGGGTGACATGGTTTGAATAAGGGACTCCTGAGGCAACAAGGGCTGGCTTTAAATAAAAACACAAATGGCCACATTTGCTTCTCTGAACATTACAGGCGAGAGACAGCTGGGGAGAGCGGGTTCGATGACAACGTCGGTCGCCATCCTGCGGTCGCTGGAGGGCTATGACATAAGCAGAAAAATGGCTCAGCGCCGTGATAGCATTTGTCGTGTAGTGGGAAAAAGACGGGGTGGGGGTTTTGGGGGGGGGGGGCAGGGGGGGTGTAGTTGGGGCCAGACAGACACAGCCCCGAGGCTCGGAGTTCCGCAGGCACAGGTGTAGCTCCCAGTCGCCCAGGCCCGGCCCAGACCGCTCTCTCTGGCAGCCCGCCGCTCCGGCTCCACCAGTAGCGAGGGGCCGCCACAGCTGTTCCCGTGCCCCAAATACCGCCCCGGCTGGCTGAAGGCCGTCCAGCCTGGAATGCTCTCTGTCTGTCTGTCTGTCTGTCTGTCTGTCTGTCTGGAGGAAAATAGCTCTGTGCCATGACCTACTTCACTGGGAGAGGGTCTGTCCCCGCCCCCCGCCCCTCCCCCCTCCCCCTTGTGTGCTTTCAGGGTCTGGGCCTACTGCTGCCACAGGCTGGCCGGAGAGTGCCGTCTCTGCCCAGCCAAAACTCATAACTGACCTTTGGACCCAGGAAGAGGCTGCACCGCGGGGCCTCTTTTTACGACCGTGACAGCCATTGTTCCCAGCAATAGCAAAGAGCTCCATCGCCAGCTCGAAGCCACCGAGCCTCGCCACAGCGCAGGGCATATGGCTGGAGGAAATTTCCAGGGTCAAAGGTCAAACTAACCCCCAACCCTCCAAGTGATTCGCCTCCCCAGGGTGGTGCGGCGCAACAGGCGACTGACCGATAAACCCAGCAAAGCCGGGCTTGTATCTGCCGCCTTGTCAGCGGATGCAGGAACATGATTTCTTGCCCTAAGTGCTGAGGGAAGCAGCCATCAGCCCTATAACTCTCGGGGCAACACAAGGGCCTCAGTGAGGACGCTGCGGACGCGCTCGGGCTGAACTGAGCCCCTTCATCAAAATGGGGCCAGCGACGGATGGCCATCCCACTCCATCAATAGTGCACTTTATCCAAGTTTTATGACAACGACTCGGTCCCTCTCACGTAACCAGGAAGAGCTTTCACTGGCATCGGGAGGCAAAAAGGCCTCCGCTATAAAAGGGGCCCCTAAAAGATGCGCCGGGGGCAAGAGAGAGAGAGGCCCCAGAGCCTGTTTGCATCCCTGACCCCTCGCCCCCCCCACCCCCGACTCCACCCACACCTGTTCACATACATATCCCCTTTCAAATGAGGAGGGTAGCCCCTTTTACAGGACCCAGCTGCACAGGAGGGGGAGGGGGAAGGGGAAGGGGGGGGTGGACGTGTGGGAGAGGGGCTGGGTAGGAACCCAACAGCTGAGTTCTGCATGTTAAAGGGTTAAGGTTAGCAGCGTTGCGCTCCGGGTGTTAAATCTAAGGACGCTTCTGCACGCTTCTGTGGCTTTGCTTCAATCAACGGCCAATTCAGGGCTTGGAAACAAGGTGTGCGAACTCTTCAGTCAAACTGGGGGCCCTAACCGAGTCACTTAAGAGCAGAAACACACCGAAAACCAGCAGACACTGCGGCCCTCTGGGACGGGGGGCCCGCTATCCAGCGATGGCCCTTTTTAAGAGGATGCTCCTCTCTGGCCTGCTGGCACACTGTAAGTGACCCCAGACACAGGAAGTGACCCTGAGAGAGAGGTACTCGTACCCTGCAAGTTCCCCTCTCCCCCCCCTATTAGCACAAATGTCACCAGTGAGATCATAAAGTATACGTGAATGGAAAATACTGACAGGCACACTGGCACAGAGGAAAAATAACAAAAACCCTGTTTATTTAGCAGCTGGGAGAAGCTTATGGTTTACCTCATCCCACTGTGTCGCGGCCAGTGAGCAGGCGACGGGAGTCATTCTTACCCAGAGAGGAGAACACGCCAGGGGGACAAGCTGATTCGGGGCAGGACAAGAACACGGACACGTACTAACTCGATGCACCACCAAGGCCCTCTGGCACCCTCTGCAACACGGACTCTGGATGAGGAACACCTGCGGTTCCACGGCCGTGACTCACACACAGGTGGCCTCACCTCTACCAGGAAACCCAGTCAAACCCACCCCCCCCCCCGGCTGCCACCGAAAAGGCCGCTCCCCGTCTGTGGAACCAGCAACGTCACGTCCAGCGGACCAGGAGGGGGGGGGGAGGGGCGGGGCTGGGGGGGGGGCCGGCCGCTCCAGTGTCAGGACTTCAAAACCGCCTTTTGAAGTTGCCCCGTCCCTCACAGGGACCTCCACATGAAAGCAGGGCCGTGCGGCTTGGCGGCTACAGGCTGCACCTGCAGACAGGGCCCTCTCAAGGTCTCCCATTAGTGACAGAAAACAGAATTTAAAAAAAACACAGAGGAATAAGTTTGTGATCCTACAGTGCCCGGCACTGTATAACTCAAACACGGCCTCTTCCGCTAAACCCCGCCCACCTACATTTTCCATCTCCAGGGATTAGCTGCACTTCTGAGGTTGTTGTTTTTGGGACATCCACAGGAATTTTTTTTTCTTTTTTTTGGCCTTTTGAAGAAAAATATAATATTATAGTTTGGGGGTGGGGGGGAGGGAGGGGAGTTCAAAGTCAGAACTCTGCAGAGGGTAAGAGTGAAATATTTCCTTTGATTGTGGTACTGAAATTCAACCGATACTTTGAACTTATGAAGGAGATTCAGATACCTTGAACCAAATGCAGAGAAATGTTACTGGCACGGACAGCAGAACGTTACCGGCGATCTAGAGAGAAAAAAATAACAGTTATTGAACATCTACGATTCTCAACTGAATATATTTTATTTATAGAAGGCTCTGAGGCTTCCAGCCAAAAACAATTCTTGTAAATAAATCCTAACGGTATCTTTGAATCACAGACCCCTATGTTATAACCCTCTACAGGTGTCCAAATGTCTCTGTGTACTTATGCTCACCTTCTCTGAACAACAGCTTGTGTTTCATTTTCAAGAGCACCTGGTGGCAAATGCAGACCACCTGCAAAACAAAAATCCAGAAAGATTTTTTTAAAGAAATGGCAGATAGACCTTCTGACTGTCACACAAATATTTTTTCACGATCGGTCTTGTTCTTATTCACGGAGTCTCGTGATGAAAGACTCGTCATTTATCTTTTTGCGATTGCTTTTTCATTTTTAACCACCTCAGAACGAAAATGAAAACAGGAGTGAAATCCACTGAGTGTGTGCCTGCCGGCACAGAGCTTAAGACCATGACTTCACCTCTCCCTGTGGTAGCGCCATATCCGAGTCAATCATGCAGAATAATGTGTTTACATTGAATAATGTGGGGTTTTCAAAGCCCTACCGTTTAAACTGTACACATTTTTCCACTATTTCTCTTCATTACTCATTCATTCTGAGTAATTTTGCCCTGTGAGAAGGAATTCGGCACCTAATTCACTGGCAAAGGAAAATATAATCACAAATTCAACGGGGCAAATTAATTTCAGATGGGTCCCTACTGCCCGAGACCCTGGAAGGTAGGTTCTTTTTTTTCCGGAATACTACTGTGAAAAAAACCACAAGTTTAAATACTGGCACTCAAGTGAAACTGACTGCACAACACAGTAAAACTGTCAGTCTTCTCTGACTATTTTCGACTGCACCAAGTCCTCTCATGGCTGTTTTGATACGTGTTATTAGCATAACAGTAGCAATAAATCAGCTCTTGATTAGTCCCTACAGTTTGGCTCCATTGCTATGTGGAGGCTATCCAGGCTAAAAGGCTACTGGAAAGCAAATGCTTATGCCTGAGTGTCATTAACACTGTTATAAAATATATAATACAAAGCAACACATCAAACCTGCAAAGTATGAGAAACAGTTCTCAAGTAGCGCATTTTTAATTCCAGTGTTAACAGTGTAAATATAAAGTTTTATTTGTTTTTTTTCATGATAATTTTTTCAGTATTAGTTATGGTTGCTTTTTAAATGCGTCTGCACTTGAGGGTTTCCTCCTGACCTTTACGTTCCTGTTGATTTATCATTCGATTGTTTGTTTGTGAAAGCTTTGAGCCAATTGCATTCACACTGAAACTATCACCCACAGGTTTCATGTACAATTTTTAAATGTCATCTGAACCAAGATGCATAAATAATCTGTCGGTTATTATTGCTATTTCTAAATGCCACAGGCCTGCTGCACTGCTCTGGCTGAATAGTTTTCACTTATAACCAGGAATGACTCAAGTGGAGCAAAGGTTCTCCATGCAGCCCTCAAAAGAAATTTATGAGATGCCAAGAAAGAGCTACTCCCCACCCCTCCCCTACTCGCTGAGGTTAGAGGTCATTGCCATTGGCATTTTTTGGGAGCAACGGTAAAACGGGGAGTGAAATTCTTGCTTCTGCGGCTGCCGCCTGGCTGGACTGGTCTGGCAACATGGCTGCTGGCGTTGATGTCGTCGTTGGGCCTGGTCCGTGCCTATTGCCCAGATGCTTCAGAAAGGTGACCCTGGAACTGAAGCGATCTTTGTTCCCCTGCAGGAAATCAGGCTTGGGCCTGGACCGCTCTTCCAGAACCTTCTGAACATCCTCCACCTTCTGGTCCATTGCCGTCACCTTTCATCCTTTGGCACAGAGACAAACAAGGAGAGGGAGCGGGAGAGAGAGAGAGAGAGACAAGGCCTCCTCTTAACCCATGATCCTTTTCAACCACGGAATGTGTTAATTCAGTTTCATGTTCCGTGCGCAACAAGGGCAATGAATTAACCTCAGACACAGAATATAAAGACATGGTTGTCTGAAAAACTATAGCTATCTGCAGACTGCAGACTTGTGGACACACCACCGCCACCCGATGTGTGTTGATACACGCAGAGCAAAACGCCTACACGTACACCCTGCAAAACGACACCGTCTGGCTTTGCACCCACACCTCAAATGTCATATCTGCCACAGAACTTTGTGCAGTTTTACTGAACCCCCACACCTTTACCTCCGACCGGGCGAACACACCTGGCTTATGAAGCCAGAAATAACACCACAAGCTTCTCAAGTGCATCACAAAATATTCAATACTACTTTGTTCAGTTATTCCTATTCTGAATATAAATGGGAGGGACAGTAAATTGCTGAAGGCATATTTTAAGGGGCCCTCGTGGGACAGGCCATGCTGTGGCATCCTGCTAGGCTAATATCTATTCTAATCCCCACTTGTCTTTGCATCATCTCAACTACTCTAATTAAAAACTGTCATCTCAGACTAACCACACACCATAAAGTTTTTTTTTGTTTTAAGTTTTTGCAGAAATATGCTCTGCACAAGACCTCCGAACAGGAACACAATAGCCTTTCCATGTCCCTCTTTT